>NW_016909647.1:355770-411681 GCF_001483705.2 Eufriesea mexicana
CGCTCTTCGGTAACTTCTCCATCGTTGAAATTGAATCTGATGAAGCCGAAGAAGGTAGCCAGAGGAAAATCCATCGGATATCCCTAGGGGCTGTTTCAAATCTAAAATACCGGACTGAATGATCCGCGATCGTCGATGGGGATAACGAAGGATATGAAAACAGGGAGAAGAAAGAGGGTTCCTCGACAATAAGTCGGCTACGTATAGGACGGTTTAATAAGGGAAGGCAGACCATAGAGTCCCGGACTTTAACATGCAAACTGACACCGCGTGCTCGACCCGGTATCATATGCTACACTTTCCTGCTACGACCTGGACCATAGAAACTGGTACACCGGTGATTCGGAATCGACATTTTGTTTATCCCAGGAGGGTTCGTAAAACTGATCCAATCATCGCCTCCGTGACGCCAGAGAGCCAAGACGCGAGGATGAACTGGCTGCGAATGGTCAGACTGGATGCTTTCGGACCTCCTTGGTATACACGGGATCAAGATACATGGCGAAACACACGCGAGTGTGCATGTGTACATGTATGCTTCACCCCTCGAAGGAGATAACCCGCGAAATCACCGAGCCGGGGCATGGAGAGTTCCAGACACAACTTTCCGCCATATGCAAATTCGCGCAGTCACCTCGGGGCTTCCTCTAGTGGACTCTCGTGTGATATTTAACGGACATACCCGCCGGGTAAGGAGATAAATAACTGTTGATTCTTATTAAATTCGTCCGACATTTCTTCGTGGATGAGAAATTCCCGGTTTTATTATCGTTCTTGGGCGTTAACCCTTTTGTCGTTAGGTAGTTTCTAGGGTGGATCGAATACCCTTGCAATTTTCAAAGGAACTTCGTTTATTGGATACCGATTTTCATTTAGGCGAACTTGGAGCAACGACTCGTCTAAAGATTCCATATTTTTATTCCGTATAAAAATATTGTTCATCTGTTTGTTATTTTATATTTCAACGGGCCACGCGCTTTAATACGCAACATATGTCGCGAAACACATAGAAAATGAAAACAGAGTACCATACGGAAAGGAACAGAGAGGAGAAAATGAAATATGTTGATAGACAACATAGAAAGACAAAAACAAGAATAAAACACAAACAATAGAAAATACAAAAGAAAAAATAAGGATGAAGGGAATTATTAGAAGAATTAATCTTGTAGCAATTGAAATTCCCATAAAGAGTGCGATATGAATTGAGAAACTATACTGAATAATAATTATGAAAAATAAAAGTATTTGTATGTCCCCCTTATGCATTAAATGGTACATAATAGGAGAGATTAGGTATAATCTTAGGACAATGTTATATTTAGTCAAGAGCTAAAAAAGTTAATATCCTGTTACCAATTTTCATTTTCATTTTCAATTAAAAAAATATTGCATTGAAAAATTCTAAAATATATTTAGCGACAAAACATTAAAATACTGTTCTATTAATTTAAACATCTTTCTACTCAGTCATAGAGAAGATAATAAAACGAATAGTCATACTGTATCACTTATATGTTACAGTAGCAAATGACCAATAATGTATGCGTATTCGTATAAATCATTGATGAAAATGATCGTAAACTTGTCTCCGTGGAAAAATTATCTTCGAACATGTTTTACGAAAAGGAACGATGGAAAGACCGCATGACTTCTACGTGAATAAATTTACGGAAATAGATGTACATGCACGGAGCACGCAAACATATAAGTTACATATGCGAATTCGCAGTCGCAATTCTTTGAACTCTTTCTCTCGGACGCTTACGTAATATTTAGTACTCGTACGAAGATACGAGGACAATTTTTTATAACACAAAATTAAGTATATAATTAGCAGAAAATCCATATCGCTTATACTTCTTACTGTAATAAAGAGAATAATCCCGAAACTATTAAAATGAAATTCGTTTCGTACTCGCATACAGAATTTTAGATCGAACAATATAAATTTTTATTATCGCAAATGCACCACTCGTAACAACCTAAAAGCAATGAAAAATTTACGTTATATCAAGTATCGCGACACTTTTACGGATTTTTTACCAAAATTCAAATGCGAGTAAATTTCATCAAGCTTTAACAATTTTTCGATATATCTCCACTCCCGTCTCATTATTTCATTAATCAGCCGAAAGTCGAGTCGGTGATCTAGATTTCGGGATCGATCGATCAGTAATTCCCATCATGAGAAAGAATATCTGGAACCTTCATACGAGTCGAGAAACAGATTACACGGTAGATTCATGCAGCCAAACTCCAGCGCGATAAGTATAAGTCTGTAACTCAGTTTCACCCCGTCTCTTGAAAAATAGATCGAGCGCACAACCAGCGCGTGTACCAGAGATGATCACGTCGTTTTTTCCTGCACCTCTGGAAACAAGTTCCGAAAGAATGTCCCGGGAAATATCAGTATAAGGTGAAGGTAGCTTTTGAACGGGTTTGCGTCGGATTCTACGTACTACGGTATTTTGCGTGGTTACTACCTATAGGATTTTTCGAATAATTTTATTTTAATTTGTGTTTTATTGTATTTAATGTTAATTTATATTTTAATATTTGTACATATGTATATATAGACGTAGAGAAAATTTAGAATTGGAATTATTCGTATTTAACTAAGATTTTGGCGTTGAAACGACTTTTGATTGGAATACCAGATATTTATTTAAAAAAATTTTAACATCAGAATAAGTTGAAAGACATGTCTGACACTTCAGTGAAGAAATTATAGTAGAATTTTAAATAGAATAGCTTTGATTTTCAATTCAAAATTTATTTCTATTAAAATCACTTAAATTGAGTGATAACTGAATTCATATTTAATGAAAAGAATTCCAGTGGCAAAATGAAGAATACTTCATTGGAG
The DNA here is from genome assembly GCF_001483705.2 of Eufriesea mexicana. Lineage (NCBI taxonomy): Eukaryota > Metazoa > Arthropoda > Insecta > Hymenoptera > Apidae > Eufriesea > Eufriesea mexicana. Next base: position 358,640 of record NW_016909647.1, read on the forward strand.
AAATTCTAATACTAAAATAATTTGAATAAAGTATCTGGTATTTGATTAATGAAATTTCAGTGTGACGTGACACAAATAGAAAGACTGACATTTAATTGAAGAAGTTCTAGCAGTGGAATAATTTTAATGAATTAATTTTATAATTTAGATTTAGGTATATCAGTTACGTATAATTTGCAAGTGTGATTCTTCAAATTCCTGCAACAAAAATAATTCTGTTTTCTCCGTCTGCTAATTATAACTAAAGTTCCGTAATTGAAAAACTGTTAAACTTAATAAAATAATTGGAAATCCTTTGAATTATTACTTACTCAATATCCCTTGCCATAACGAGAATAATTTCATTTCCTTTCCTCCATCATTTTATATTTATATTTCATGCTCGTAATTCGACGGTATCTAAACCCAGATTCAATAACCATTTTTACTGTATTCCATTTTCCAGCTCCCTTAAAATTTCCTCTCACGATTTCAACATTTTTCATCACACGTTTCATAAAATATGCTTACTTTGTTGTATCTTTAAAAGATAGCTTTATTTGTAATTATCGGCCTGGCACATTTCATATCATTTTAAACAAGTGTGAGAATCCAGGAAAGAAAAGATATTTCGAAAAATCCAGTATAAAATTCCACAAAATTCCAAAATTAGTAAACATTAGTGAAATATTAATGCTCCGATAAATAAAAACAAGAGAAAATAAAAATACCCATATTTTCGAAGAAAAACTGACAAGTATATACAATTTGATGACACTCCAAAGAAAAGGAAAATAAGAAGGAAAACTCGCGAAGAAATTAATCTATCGAAATATTATTTAAATAAGAAGAGAAAAATTAAAAGAGGAAAGACACAGGAAAGAAATTAATGCATGGAAATATTATTTTAACAAATCTATATAAAACGGAATAAAAGTATCCATAAAACGTGAGATGTGTCCCCAATTTTATAATACCAACGAGTCAAAAAGAAAACGAAAAGAAAGAGAAAAAGGAGAAAAATGGGAAAGAAAAACGGAAGAAAGAAATTAATCTATCGAAGTGCCTATTTCGCGAGTTTTCACGATAGACAGACGAAACCAAAATGGCAGGATGAGTTGCGATCTCTGATTCGCTAGTGTATCGTTTAAACGCGAGTGGCAGGGAAAGACAGTAATAAGACTAGGAGGAGTGTTCGCCCTTTGAAAGGTGCATCTCATTTTAGTACCAAAGCAAACATAATCAAGCCACTTTCACCCTGACTTTGCCAGCCACAATAAACGATACAAGATTATATTTATTACGAGATATGAAGGATTCGCAAGATGAGGTCTCCGCAGCAACTCGAGCTCCATTTCCCAGTCTTACGTAAGTAACATCCAGTTCCAGCAGCTTCAACTTAAGTATTTATACGACCGTATACAGAAGCACGGAGTCGCTATACCAATTTTCAAAACAGCTTCTTCATTAACTGTTCTTGTTTATTGTCGTAGCGACGTGTACCGGGTACGACTTTGAAGGGAACTAATCAAAAGCGACCTATTTTCGCTCAAAGAAGCCACGGAAAATACTGTTTACGCTGTTAATCATAATTATTCGGTTAAAAATGTTTCTCTCTATCTTCCTAGCTTTAATATACGAATCCTATATTTCTCCATCTTGACGTTCATTGTAATCGTTGGCCGCGGAAAGTAAATTTTTAAATAATATTCCTGACGAAGAGGCGTTTTAAACGAGATGCAAATTTTACTTTATTCTTTCGAACTGCATTAGAGAAATATTTTTGCGAATTGCATTTAAATTTACTGTATTTAATATTTAAATATTTACATAAATTGTTGAACAATTTGGTTCAGATTATTTTCACTATCTACATAATTGGACAGATTTTCTAATTGTTATATAATTTTCATTCTATAAACTATAGTTATACATGTAGCTTCAACTTGTAAAATATTGGCATATAGAGAAGTATACTCACTGCAAACTCTTAACGATATTTGCAAATTATCGAATATGTATATTTGTTATTAGTATCTCGAAATTCCAGAATCTTCTTATACCTGTCTTTTGATTAGTTATTGTTTAACAGTATGAGAGAATACTCGGGAGTAATTTAACGAAATTGCAAAAAATTGGCAATTACCAGCTCAACGAAGAAATAGAATCTAGCTATCCCAGTCCGAATTGAAATGATATAAAAATCTGATATAACAAAGTAACCGATCATTCTGATTGGTCATTAAATTTCATCGTGCTCTTAATAAGCTCTCATAAATTTCCTGTCCTATTATTATGTCCTAACTATTTTGAAAGACTACGAATTTCGTGCAGATTAAAAATCCTCCTTTCTATGATCCTTCGCCGATCTTCCAAAACAGCTAATATCATCTAATGTTGAATCCAGTTGACATAAATTTTCTCGCGGAAGAAAAATACCTGCTTTCACGGGGATCTACCAATGCTGGAAAATTTACGAGAACACTTCGTTTCTTAATAATTTACAACAAACCCCTGAAAAGCTAGTAACGTGGAGAAATGGAGGAATATAACGGAGGAAATATCGTCTTGGATCTATCAATCCACTGCTGATGCTATTTATGAAGGGGAAAAAATCACGCGGAGAGGAAAATAATTCCGTCAGATAGCGGTAACCTAACATAATCCCTATAGAATAATCCCTAGGGACTTGGCAGACCCCTTCAGCTGGTAATCTTTTAAAGCTCAAAAAATTATCGCTCGAAGGAAAATGATTAGAGAGGCAGTGTTAGTAGGTTGAAGGTACGTGATTGCTTTACCTTCTACGTGTTATCAGAGCGGACAGTATAGATTAGCGGAATCGCTTAGTCAATGCACTGGTTGTATTAGCAGATGCGGTTTGGCACGATTACCTCCCTTAGTTCACCCCTATAACTTCTGCCTCGCTGTGCCTCCTTCGCTATCGGAATGGCTTAAAAGCAGAAACTGCAAAAGTTCGTTAATGGGAGGTGAATCGGTTGCTATCGAGTTGGATTCGTTAACATCGAATCATCATAGCTGATAGTTTCCGTTAAAACGTACAGTGGTTGTTTACTATACTGTCGAGGAGGGTTGATGAATTTCAATATCGAAATGGGAACTTTCTGTTTATTAGAAGTATAAGAAGTGATAAAAGTGTTATGCGATAGTTACGAGAAATGAAATAAAACAAAAATAATAATAGGTATTAGTGTGGGCAAGATGAGTTACCTAAATATTGGGAAATAGTTATTAGAAATAAAGGAAATAATAAATGTCTCGTGCAATAGTTATGAGAAATGAAATAAAACTAAAGATAATATCGTTAGAAATAAAAGAAACGATGTAAATATTATTGCATTATATTTATATTATTACTTTATATTTATTTCCTAGTGTCGATGTATTATATAATTTTATATTACGCAATAATATTTATTTACGATAAATGCGGAATAATAAATCGGATTTAGTGTAATCAAAATTTATTTCCTTCGTTAAAGTGAGTTTTTATGTAATCGATATATATCTCTTTGATTTCATTAATTTTTTGATATTTTCGGAGACTCGTTAAAATTTATTATCCGCAAATGTTAGAACGATTGATGAATTTAAATAGGGAAATGGAGATATTCTATTTATTAAAAGTAAAAGGTTTATGCAATAACTTTTTATGCGACATATTACGCGCGGTATTTAGCGAGCTAAAAATTTGCTTCCACTGTTAGAGTGGAGTTTATGTAACAAATGCAAATATATTTTCTTCGTTTTTTTATTTTCTGGTAGTTTGGAATGGTCGTTAAAATTTATTACAGTCGTATCCAGTGTTACGCGTTTCTAGAAATACTAGAAACATGTAAATGCTTCATATGAATCGATTAATACTATCCACGTAACAACGATAATTATTTCCCTATTCCATAGCAAAAATTTTGATATTCTACCAAAAAATGCACAAACAATGCGCCAAATATATGTTTGTTTAAATTATTCGTACCTTCAATTTTCTTTAACGCATACCACTCTATTTCTCTACATAGTGTATATTCATTTTTATCACTGATACTTATGAAATTTTTAACGACCAGCAAATTTCGCGTCGTAAGATTATAATAAGTGCACCAATACACGTTCAACAAGATTATCTTATCCCGTCTACCCGCTTCGTTCTTATTCGCCGTTATCAAAGTTGCTGAGCAGAATGCATGAAAGTTTGTAAGCGAAAAGTAAAACAATAGCCGTAAAAGTTTCAACTTCCAGGGATCGTGGATTGTCACCGAAAAGTGATTTTCTGAACTTGAATTTCGAACGCATGGCACTTTGTTTTCCGTAATGTTTGACGAACTTTGGTGTACCGTCTAATATTCCTGACGCAGTTTGCCTCTCTTTGAAGAAATTACAACGTCGAACTAGTATGAAATTTCACCGAAATATTTCACGAATCGAGTACAAACTATAATATGTACATAATGAAAGCTTGAGAATTTTAATGACAAATAAAGTGTTCGTTTAATTTTCGACGATGAAGGTAACAATAGATTCTAATAAAATTGGGACAAATATTTGTTGTAATAAATTGCAAATTTAACGTGGAATGGACAAAATATTTTTTCCTATAAGTTTTACTAGATATTAGACACTAATGTTTATTATAGAACCATGAGTCTCTGTTATAGGGTACAGTGTGGAAAATACAGGCAAATTTGGGGTGAGTTAAATAGATGAATTATTTTTCAAACAAGAAAAAGATTGTTTGAAGCTAAATATTGAAGAGAAATTTGTATGGTTTCCGAATTTATAACGAGTTAATAATTAACTAGAATGCAAGTAATAGTCTTATGTAAATCAGAAATCGTTTCAACGAAGTTTCCAGGCAAACGATAGCTCCGTCCTTCTAAGTAGAGAATAATGTAATTTCAAAATCAATTAACCTAAAAGTAACACGAAAGTAGTACGAAAAACAGACCTTAGATAAAATAAGAGTAAACGCTATCACAAACATGGAATTTCTTGTAGATCTTTACAATGAAAATTAATTTCTTCAACGATCGAAATTTATGAGAAATAGGCAAGACGTTTTATCATTAAAAATTGAAACAATTTCATAACATAGAAAGATATAAAATATAATTAAACAGTTCTATTTAAGCCAATATTTAATATTTAATTTTATTAATAATCTTGCATTCAAATTTATTTAATACTTTAATTACTATAAAGACAGTTATACAATGAAGTTAATTATTTACTTATCTACATATTCGATTATCAATTATTAAGCAGTTCAGTTCCCATAGATCTTAGAATTTAACGAATGCAAATTAAAAATTGAATAACCTAAAAATTCAAAAATCAATGATTGTTAATCAAATTTACTTTGTAATTTAATAATTATCGATAATATTTATTTCTAATATTATTGCAATAATTTTATCGAAATAATACCTGCTCTCTTCCTTGCAGAAATACGTGGTATTACTTTTTCGCGTTCAATTATAAAGCGAACTGCATCCCGAAGTAAATCAAAATTTTTCTGGAAAGTTCATAAAAATTTATCGCTAAGTCCTCCCGGCCGGTTGGACTCAGCCTGCTCATGCAAATTCACCGACAAATTTATGCTCATCTTGTTTTATCGCGCATAGAATATCACTTTATCCTGCGTACGTTTTTCACCTCGGATACTTTTTTCAGTTCTACATTTTCTTACGACGCTACATCGTTTAGAGTCTGCAAAACCCGTGTCCTAGCAGACCTCATAAAAAATACCAGCTTTGACAGGTCGGACGTAATTTGGTTTTACTCGAACGCACAACCATGTGGGGTTTAAACCGTTTCAAACAAAAGCGTCACCCTGCATCTTATGTCCTCGTATTATTTCCATTGCCTAGATCTCCTTTCGAAATATCTTATTGGCGCTGGAATTTTATAGAAAATTTTATCGTTTCAAGTTTATACAACGCGCGAGCCGGTGTCGTATTCCGTCGTATTATCGCGCCATAGTCGCTTCGAAATTAATCGCGTCGTGAAATATGAATGGAAATGAAAGATTCAACGAATAAGTCGTGCACTTGTCAAATCGATCGGCTCCGCGAAACGAAAATAGAAATTTGTTTGAAATATGTGGAATTAATCGTCGATAAAACGTTTATCGAAATTTTGAAAATTTCAGAAAACAGAGCTAATCGCGTTAGTCTACGAATGAACAAACACGGTCGAATACAATAGTTATTGCAATAACTCGTCTGTTGATCATCGTAAAAAATCATGCTATATTAAATTCACGTTTTGTTGCATGTAGGACGTCTGATTTTAATTCATAAATGGAAATTATAGCTGTACTGGATCCTGTATGAAAAATGTGTTTTACAAGAATTGAATACTTTTCGTTGTAAAATTATATGCACTCGGTATTCTTCTGCACGATTCTCCCTTACACGATTATGTTTTTCCTCGGATACATTTAACACAATTTTTAACGCGTTATTTAGTTATGCTATTTTTCTACAACCGTTGTATTCGTATCATATTGCATGTGTTTATCTTAAAATCAAGGAGACAGAGATATTCTCATTGCAATACAATACACAATTTCTATATTCGGATAATCGGCCATTACGAATTAATACTGAATAATCAAACTTCGCATAATCGACGTTCCATTGTATTCATCGACCCATTAGTCAACATTTCAACAACCTCGATTAACCACATGCTCGTGCAGGTAAAACACATCGGTTGCATATTCTTACAACGATAAAAAAAATTTGAAACAATCCTTCATTTGAGCTAAGAACCAAGAAACACCTATTTCAAAAACCCTCTTCATATTCGTAACATTAGTCCATATTTAATAAATATATCCATCAACCTGTTGATTATCAGCTCTACAACTACTTAGTGGTCAATCCATCGAAACTGTGGTAATGGTTGTCATAGAATGTGGGGTATGAGTGTGAGGAATGTTTGTGTGGAAGAATGTGTGTGTGTGACGAGTATGACAGAGAATGGTGAAAAAACAATCAGTAGGTGAATGACAGTCATTACATATAGACGCTGTATCTGAGAGCGTCCTCGAGAGATTATATCGCAGTCAGAAACGAATTTATTCTACGAGATTTAGTTATAATTTATGTTGTACTGATATTGTGTTAAATAAATCTTCTTTTTAGTTCATCCATTTACTCACAGAAACATCCTTGTAAAATTCACTCGTGTAAGACACCTCGATTGCATATTCTCGCGATGACAAGAGAAACTCGAAACATTCATCCAGTCTAAGAAATTGTCCGTCATCCATTGTCAGTTTATCCACGTTCGCGTGTCTGAATAAAATTTGATATCTTTCCACTCGTCTCATACCTGCTTTTGTTTCGATCAAACCCCATAGAGCTACGTATACTCCGCGGCTTGTATATAAACCCGACGAGCCGCGACTTTAATACCAACGGCATATATTTTATTCCAGACGCACAAGGATCCGCGTTCCATATATGAATTATTCTCCTGTTCGTCGGGAATATAGGTGAAATCATTCGACACGAACTCTGCTTACCGTCGCAAATGAAATTACACGTTGTTTGATCTATTCTCCCGCGCCACCCAGTCCTTGCTCCGCGTACGTGTCATTATCGGAAATATCCTTCCTTTGAAAGTAAAATATCGGTAATCACATTATCGAGTATTAATTTATCGAGTCTCGTGTTTCGCGCAGATTCTCGGAAGTAATCAAACGCTATTTGCTGAGACTCAGGCCTTGGAGGCTCTTGCTTCGAGTCCCGACCTCCGCGATTTTCGACAAGTATGGTGTCGAGGAGTGGTATAGGGAAGATTTAACTGTTTGGTTGATTCGCGTGATTTTTGTAATCGAAATGGTGAAGGGGTTCGAATGTATCGTGAGAAAGGGTAATTGTAACGTTGGTGATCGCTAGTTCTTGGATTTATTGCGGAAGAATGAGTATTTTAACGTAGAGTGGTATATGTCAATGAGTGTCTTTGAGTGTCGTTGGGTGACGATAGATTTCGCATTTATTGTGGCAGGATGAGTATTACAGCGTTGGGTGTCATTAGGTGTCGTTAGTTCTTGGATCTATTAGTGGAAAAGTGAGTTTTGAGATTATTAGTTTTTGCATTTATTATAGAAGGAACGGTATTTAAGCGTTGGGTGTCATTGGCTCCCATTAGGTATCGATGAGTGTCTTTGGGTGTCGTTGGATGTCGTCGAATGACAAGGTGTAGATATATTGTAATGACGTTTGGATACGAGTGACTATATTAATATTGATGTCTACTGATAATTCCAAATTCTTAAATGAATCGTAATTGAAATCACCTTATGACTATCAAATGTATGTGATTTGAAAAATTCCAAGTCTAAACGTAGGCTGTTTCAGCTTTAAAAGTAACCAGTGCCTTTTTTCCAATATGGACCAGTGTCGCCCAAAGGAGGATGTTATTAGCAAAAATTCTAAGGTGCCGATAAAATACAGCAATATTAGGACGTTATTATTGAAATGTAATGTAACTGGTATAATGATGCTTTCATTTCTCAAACCAGAGGGGTTTGCAATCGAAGCATACTCGTGAAGTTTTCCGGCGATAATGCCGGGAAACCATAAAGTCGACGCTTGTTAGGATGCAACATACAGTTAATTATCGAGATAATAACATACCAATGCTATCGATTCTAGTTAGTGAATTATGATACAATATCGAGTAATATGAAACGCATATGCATGAGATGTAATCGATATCCATTTAATACCTCCATGGGAGTATCGACACATATGTTTCATTCTGTGCAAAAGTATCGGTATTCCTTTGATAACTTTCAAAATTACAGATATCTACTGCATCGTTTAAACGGAAGGGATTCAAATTATTACACGCAATGATCATACTTGACAAATACTGATTTATTTAACAATAATGGGTTCCCTCCTTCTCGTATTATTTTTTTTATTTATCGTTCAGTATTTTGTCGTTCCTTTAACATTTTATCTCCACGTTTTATCATACAGATACGAAAATTGATTATGCAATCGATAATAACCGCTCCATTTTACGACTCCATAATTCCACAATTTAATATCGAACGAATATCGACGATATCTTAAAGTATCAAATGAGTAACGACAATTTCGTTAGACATCAAATGGATAGCAGTTCGATGCGTTATTTGCATCGGTAATCGGTTTGATATCGTTTCGAGAACTTACGACTATAATTTCTATACTCCTCCATACCTACCATCGAATATTTTGCTATATTCTTTACCATCGTTTGTATCATCAATACGAATTGATACGATCGTTAATTAAAGTATGAAAAATTGTGAATACGAGACGAGGTATAAATTGGAACAAAGATGAATCGCGTTTAAAATTAAAGTCAAACTTAAAATTAACATCGATTCTTGTATAATAACGCATTAGTAATCCTGCAATAAATTAAAAGTATTTTAAAACGCGTCAACCTATTAATTATGAATTTTATTTCCAAAATTGTACATATTCTAACTAGTCTAATAGACACACGATAAAAATCTCGGAACAATTTTGAAATTTCGATCCTCTTAATACCCAAGTTCCAGATTTTCGTATCAATGTATGTTTATTAACATGAAATATTCGCGTCGATGAATTTATTTACACGGTAAATACGACGAAAATTCTAATGAGCAGCTACTGGCAGACAAAGTATCGACACCGACCGGGAACAACTCGCATCCGCTGACGATATAATTAATTTGATCAGCTGGAAAAAGAAAAAGACCGGTTACGATAAACGAAAACGTCCCTGAAGCTGCGATAAGAATGATTAATTCGGTTTTCCACTTTGCATTGCTCTATCAGAGAAGCCGAATCACTGGCTTCGAAGAATCAACAATAATGAATCTTCCTACCACCCTCGCGTGGCCGTTCGCAAAGCGTCATTAATTATAATATATCGCGAGTTTACGCGGACTTGAATTTACCGCTGCGCGTCTGCGCGCCGTTCGAATTTCCCGCCATTTCAACTTCGCCGAGTATAAATGGCGTCGGATCGTTGGCGACGAAATTTCGACGTACCGAATATCTTTGATGACGTTCAGTGAGGGATGAGACGGAAAGAGAAGAGGCGAATAAATAAATGGGAAAGGAAGGAAGCATGAAAACAACAGAGAATTTAATTAGCGAAATATCCTTACGTACAAATGCCTATTTTCCTCACTCGATGTTTGACGAGAGCTAAATATTTCGAATAAAAGCAAACCTGCAGCCAGAATTTCGCTCGTGCTTTAACGAGTGTATTGTAACTTGCCTGCGTGTGATTTATATCCTGTCGTTTATTCGGTGCATTTTGCGGTCCAATCCGTTTAAACGCTCGTTTCTACTGAACCACTTTTGCTCGTGGAATTCGCTGCTCTCAAATATGGCTTTTCAATTAGTTGTATTTTGTTCTGGTTAGATAATGCAGGTTCAAAGAAGATTCCAAAGAAGATTGTTCTCGAGTATTATTTTTCGCTTGGACGAAGAAGATTTTGATATAATTAATAACTTCGGGTAAATTTAATATATTTCTTCTTTAATTTTTAATTCGTGATGTCAAGATGTGATAGCAAGATTTTACCAATTTGTTGTATATGTAAACCTAATGTTGTCCAAATCTAACAAGGAATCTAAAAGAAATAAATTTTTTGCTTATTCTGTGTTGAGTTAAAAAGAAGAGCGTAAAGTTGAGCTTGCAGTTGTGAGAAAATTAATCTTTCCACTTGATCGAACGACAAATTTTTCGTGTAATATTAATTCTGCCAAGGTAACTGTATGTTACCAATAACTGCAATAGGAAGCAACCTAAAACCACGAATTATAACGAGAAAATAATAATTATTAGTCAACTATCGCTATCGAAAGCAACCACATAAATACAAACGACGATAAAGCACAGAAGAGGAACACGATACATCGATTCAACGAAAGAACCACGAAGAACGAGATAAAATGATTTAACTGCGTTGAAAAATTGAATCACCGGATAATTTCTACGAAGAAAATTAAAAATAGACAATACAATTTTTCCCTTTTCCCCTTTAAACGTGCATTTTCACGAATACCGAAGAATAAATTAAACTGCAGCTATCTTGTTCGTCTCGTAACGGAGGCTTTTAAAAAGATTGGAAAGTCGTACGTGTGCAAGCACTGTCCTGTGTATTTCCAAACATCGTTTTCTCATAATTTCACGTTTTCAACAAATTTCGCAAATTCTCGTTCAAGAGACCACTCCAATCTTATTTAAATAAAACACGCTCTTAGTGCACATTTTTCACCACCCCCAGCGACGTCGTGTTTGTTATATTTTCTGCAATTTAAGCGCTACGAGGATTGCACGTGCCTTTCGAGCCACGTTAAATTGTAACACACGACGGCCTGTTTAATTTTAATATAGACATTTACAGATTAATTCAATCTGTTTCCTGATCACGTTTCGCTGAGAGAATTATCAGGATTAATGAAACGGTTGCAACTTGACGGAATTGGAAATGTTTTATTAATACTGCTGTCTGCAGATTTATCGAGAAGAACGATATTCCTTTGGATAGAATTACGCAATTAGCCGGCAAATTAACCTACCACAAGAACATCGAGTAATATTTGCAGATGTGCATATAACGCCTGTCATATGGTGGACAGATGCATACTGTCGTTTTCTACTTGTTAAAATCATCTGAAATTTCAGAAGTCTTTCGTACCTCCACCTGGACATACCTAAACGCTACGAAGCATACTGACTGCAGGAAATTTATTTTATATTGTGGCATATAGTCAATTTTCTTGCAACACTGTAATTCGAAAAGATGGCTTTCATATCACACGAAATGAAAATTGCATTAGTCTTGTTTCAACATTTCTTATTTTTATGCAGTGGTACAAAATTTAAGGTACGAATTTAATAAACAATAGAATTTGATAATTTGATAAAATTGTTTGCATACAGCAGGATTTAATGAACTTGGATAATCATCGCGTAGCATGAATATTTTAAATATACAGGATTTCCACCAAAATGGCGTGCAAATTTGATGAAGTTACTTTTAAACTTTTTACTCCTGTATGCATTTAAAGCAGAAATTTGTAATCTGAATTTTAATGATAACTTAATCTATGCAATATATAATTTATAATTTCAATTTCGTTCAATTTATTTGTGGGAATAAACTAGTCGTCGTCCACTCAGTGATTGAAATTTGGAAATGATTGCAAATTAAAACAGTATTGACTACGGGGAAAATTATTAATACATGGTACATTATTGCATAAAGAAAAATTCAAATATTTCCTCGATTAATCGTGTCATGTTAATGTACTAATTAAGTTAAAATTAAATTACATTTGGTATATATAATTATTTTCTTTGTTCCCTATATTCAATTGAAATGTTAATTTGGAAGATGCAATTAATTATACAAATACATTACACACGATTTCGAATATTCGATATTTTAATCTAGCTTACTGTTCTAAATTTATTCAGTTTACTCGCTGAAGCAAATTAGTCGACGTTTTATAAATTTATATTTGTTTACAATTAAACGTATAATAAAAATTCGTAGTTCTTCGTTACATTAATTTTCCATATATTAACAGAAAAATTTATTTTATTCTGGTTTAAACCGAAAGGAAATAAACAATAAAATTTGTTACACAACAAACTTTTCCATTCCATATTTTACCCCGTAATTCATTTTCACGAATAATGCACAGAAAAGAATCCTTTTCTGAATTTAAGTCAGGGACGATTAAAATAAAAATTATGCTACGCGACAAATTCTTTCTTTGACCCGCTTCTTCGGTACAATTAACCTTGTCGGAAAATATTTTCCAGAACAGTTTATATCGATAATATTATCTGCTTACGGTAAAAAATAATATTATTTTCAAGCGAGAAAAGTAAATATATACAGATTTTAAATGCTTCCACGAGGACTGGAATAGACGACGTCTATTTACTCCCAGATTTTACGGTAAGAAGTAAACGAAGCAAGCAGAAAGTCTCTGTTGCATAAAATCACCAAGCATTGATGTTCAGGTCACTCATCGTAGTAGAAATTATACGGCAAGCCGGCTAAAAACATACTCGACATAATGAAAAAGAAAAATAATGGCACGACATCGATGTTATAACTACTTCTGAAGTAGAATAAAATGAAATAATATGCACAGTTGGTGGAAATAATATTTTACGATAAAAAGCGACATGAAATTAACTTTGGTAGATTATTTAACACGAAAATCACACGATTTAACCCTTCGTGGAGTCAGTGGAGTCAATCAAACAATACTTCTTTCATCTTCCTTCTTTATCTATTCATTTCTAAAAAAAAAATCTTAATTTAATCTTGATTCATATTGAAGACTTATGTTATACGAAACAGCAAATCGCGTCACAAAATTGTCTCTAAGTGTTAACAATTAAGAAACCCAAGTACTTTAAGTATTTTTTAAACTCTAAGATAAAAATTAAAATAATCTAATAAGAAGTTTTATTACGGAATTTTTCTTTCATATAAATAATTTCTGTTTAATTAAAAATTTTCCAAATCTTCTAAATTTTCTAGATCCCATAAATTATATTAATTTTCAAAATCCTACATATTTTCTAAATTTTCTAAGTACCCTAAAGTACAGAAATTTTCTAGATTTTCCAAATTTTTTAATTGTCTAACGAAACTTCGCATATTTGCGCGTATCGTTATGACGCCACATGCTTAAACGCAAACATCTTGACCGAAGTAAGTCGCAGATTTATTGACATTTAACTCCGGAACTGCATGAACTTTATATGGTAGAAGCTGTTTACAGTTTACATAGATTCCGCGAAACGTTACAAACACAGGAAAGCGAGCTATTATGAAGTCGTAGGTATATCATGCGATGTTCTAGATTTAGAAAGAAAAATTGTTGGTATCGAGTTGTACAACAAATCAGACTACGCGAAATGGCGAACCTCGAAAAGCCATTTATTCGTTAAGATAACCGATAAAGCAATGAAATTCTACCGTACCAGCCAGCTATCCTGCCTCAAATTATACTCTACAAATGAAAAAGTATTTTTGGCAAATATTCGGACCACGATACGAAATTTGACCATATTTCTTTGGACGGAAGCAAGCGAAATTCATTAACAGAAACCCCTAAAACAGTCGTTATATCGCGCTCTTATTTATCCTTATTTTCCTTCGTCATTCGTTATTCCATACTTCAGATTGTTATTATTAGACTAGGTCATCCTAGGTGATGTATGTCAGTAGGACGTGTTAAAAGGTATCATCCATTCGTGACTATTCGAGGATACATAATACGCGTCACTGATGTCGTCCCATTCGCTTAACAGCTTGATAAAATCAAATGCAACTCATTTGCATAATTTTCCGAGCGAAATTTTGACCAATCGAATTTTACCTAAAATTCGCATTTTAAATTTACATGAAATTTTTAATACAGTAGAAACCCTATAATTCCACGAGATTACACGTCATCGGGATTTTGTGTTGAACGAAATCAAACTGAAGTAAAAAATGTGACAAATTAATAAACAATTATTTTGTTGATACAACGGACAATAGTATGTGTTTCATTTTATATCGAAGCAACTAAACGCAAGATTTGCACGACATAAGAGAATCATGTTACACTAGCACGTCATACCACCGCATTTCGTTCCTAAAATGCAAAAGAGTAGGGAAGCACCATCGAATTTAAAAAGGGAAGAAAAGAAGAGAATGAACATATCCAAATGGAGAACTTAGCTATGTGAGGTATATAAAAATTTCCTTCGAAAAGGAAATGGGTTGCAGGCAAAAAAGAGAAGGGAAGCACCATCGAATTTAAAAAGGGAAAAAAAGAAGAGAATGAACATATCCGAATGGAGAACTTAGCTATGTGAGGTATATAAAAATTTCCTTCGAAAAGGAAATGGGTTGCAGGCAATGCGAGTATATCAGCTCGAGCCTGTAATAAGCGATGCTATTATTTCAAGGAAGTTATGGAAATAATATGCAAAATTTAAGATGACCAACTTGCAAACTTTTTCCTTGCCGTTATATTCAATTTAAAGGCAAAGATATCATTAGCATCGAGAAACTTGGGATCAAATTTACCTCGCCTGCGTTACCCCCGAATACCAGCATGGGAAATCGTCTAATATCGCGCATAATTAATCACGCTGACTAATTGGACGTTATAAATAACGCTGAATATACCCGGATCGAAAAGAAAGGGTAATGCAGCGTTGCTGGAAAACTTGCGAAAATGACGAGTCATCGTCGAGCGATATGACCTCGGGATATGTTTGACTTTCACGTTAATTTACAATCTGAATGAATTATAGCGGGCACAAATTGATAGGAGAAACGCCGGGTTTGACAGCGAATCGCGTTACAGAATTCGATCGCGTGCACCGCGGTCCCTTAACCTAGGATCGATATCACTGCTGGTTACTGCGAACTTGCGGATATTCAAATCTTACAGGGCCATAGCTCGTATTATCCTCGCGAAATTGCAATCAGGCCACTGAGTCCAAGTGCATAATTCATGTACAAGTAAATGTCGTATTAGTTATGATTTGCACCTCCGCGACAACGAAATATGTTTATGAGCTGGAAAACTGGCAGTGAATACGTTAGGCGATGATAGTGTGTCGTGCGGGGTGCTGGAGTATGGTAATGAGGCAAAAATCTGGGCGAACAGCGTTGCAGGGTGTTCGAAATATTTCGAATTCATCGATATTGTTACTCGTGGTAAACATTTTCGACTAAACTCGATGATACTTATCTTTTTATTAATTTCTCTTCGATAGCTAAACCAAGGTTCGAGTTATTTCCTCGTTATGCTTTTACCTCGTGTCAAACCGTTTTAACACCATGTTTTACGAGCATATTATGGCACTTCACGTGTGAAAAGTTATAGCAATTTTAGGTAATTTGGAAAATACCCATTAATATGGAATATAAATTAACCCTTTGCACTCGAGAGGTGAGCTTCAGTCAACATTTCATAAAATCTGGAAGATCGATATTAATTAATATATCAAATTTAATGGAATGTAACAGTGTGCGAGGTACCGAAATCAAATAATTCTACAATTCTATTATTATACAATTCTTCATTTACTACTGAAAAAAGTATCGTCAGTTTTTTAGTAGAGAATCATTGAATTTCTACTCTTCTCTAGCCAAAAGTTGTCGAGTGCAAAGGGTTAAAAACAAATCCGTGAGAACTCAAAACACGCGTTGATAGGCAACACAGCGAATAGTAATTGCAGATTTCGGGATTACCACTGCGAAACTTTCCAGTTAACAGAATTGTCGGAATAGCCGATGATAGGCATGGCCGGTATAAACTTAAGGACACAGGCCACTTCCCTTGAACGGGAAACTATTGGCGCAGTTTGCCATCGATTGGAAGCTGGAAATCGTGCAAAGAATGTCGATGTCGTCGTGGAAAGGAAATCTTGATAAATCGCTTTACAAGCTGAACTTTCTTTAAATCAGTTTCCCACGACATCATGAACAAAACAATGCCATCGAATTTAACGTCTTCGCGTTGACAGAATTCCTCTGTACAACTCTTGCAGCCACTTATGCTATGTGTTATTTCGTTACCATTGAAGAGACACTTTTGCAACATTCCCTGATATGCTCGTGATGCCGATGATGAGTGCATTTCACGAGGTATAAATTCGAAATATAGATATTCACGACGCAGATATTTCCAAAATTCAGCGAAACTGGGAATTTTCGGAAACGGTATTAAATAGGAGGAAAATATAACATACGTGACAGGTAGGGAAATATTTTTCTTCAAGTCGACAGTTACTAGTTTGTTCAGTTAATGCTCGAGCGTCGGACTAACGACGTGACAGAAATTTGTTTTCGAAAATAAAATGGAACAAACGGTTGCAGCGATATTGATCGAAAGCCGTGCAAGAAAAATAATGAAAATATGTGACGTTTTACGAAATATATTTTAACACTTTAATGAAACAATTTTCGTGATATTCTTTTCACATTGACATTTTTCATTTTTCAGTTTTCATTAATAAATTAACCCAATCTCTTGACACTTTTTCCATTTTCTGTCAAGTTAATAGATAATGCGATTTGTTTAGATACAAACGAATGTTACTATTGATTACACGTTATGTTATAATTAATATAGAGTAAGGGATGAGTCGAACACCTTTCTTCCCTGTTTGGTTATTAAACAATTTTAAACGAAATTAGTATAATAAATATGGTCCGATAAATATTACGAAAAAATGTTACGAATGCATAGATGATTAACCCAGGAATTAACGTATCTTTCGATCATACATTCACAGCGTGGAAACCTTAACGGGAAGATCTCATTTCCATTGTTCTTACTTCAATTACATAATCCGTATATATTAACCTGATACTTTCGCGTAAATACGTATAATACGAATTCTTTGCGAAAATAGCGCGATTCGTCGAATGAAATATTCTCTCTCTACCTGCATCTTAGACACTTTCCACGCGATTCAGCAGACGAGCAGACGATTTTTTATTTATCCATTCGCTTCTCGCATAAGCAAGATGAATTCGTAACGCATAACATTTGCACGCTGCAAATCCAATATTTTCAGCAAGCGAGCACGCCCGTGCGAAGATACGCATAATTAATGTACGCTAGTTTTGAACGCTCCAACCATGCTGAATCGGTATTTCTAATATCGAGCAACCGATAATAGCGTTTCGAGATATGCGACAGTAAATCTCGCGTGAACAGTCGCGTTGAAATATCAGTTCGGCGAATTAAAATCATGGACAACTTTTGTCAAAAAAATTTAAGAAATTTTCAATATTATTACTTTTTAAATAAAATATTTACATTTAAAGTATCCGGAAGATCAGTGGTAACCTTTAGCTCTTTGACTGTGAAGGCATCTAAGCTGAAATGATTTCTCAAGATAGAATACTTTTTAGCTGGCACCAGGTGAGATACGAGTAGCACGAAATACCGATTGATTATTCAACACACGGTTATGTTGCTGGATTAATTTCTCCTTCCCGACACGTTAAATGTCCCTAGAATAAAATAATTTATTAATATCCTACAACAATCGCGAAACGTTTATATGCCTCGGGGGTTCAGACTGCTTCCGCTTTATATACCTCCATTTACAAATAATTCGTACGCCATTGCAAAGAATAATACACGTGTTCCCAGAAATATAAATAGCTGTACAGAAAATGTTTATACAGTTTTGAAGGCTGAAATTCGAAAAGACCCGTGCATCGAGAAATTAATACTACCGTAAATATTGCTTCTGACAATTATCGGGAATTTGCATTTCCACGAGATATCAACGACGAGCACGATACCATTGAATCTGAAACAGCGATTTAATCCTTCACACGACCATTCGTCAGCGAATCGCTGGTGGAAGAAAAAGCAACGTGGAGCCTTAATCTGGAACCCGGAAGAATTTACGGAATTCTCGCGGAACGTCTGCAGACCGTTCGGCAGGTTGTATCGAATTTCCAAAGAGGTTAATGTCACGATGGTTCTCCATGGTAATGAAAGTTAAGGAACATCTTGACGGCGGTATCACGTTTTCGCGCTGCTGCTGCATGAAATCAAAAAGAAACGGACACCGGGAAAGAAAATCGGCCAGAGAGAGGTCGAGGGGTTGAAGAGGAGCGAGATCGGGACGCGAGAAGGGAGGAATGACAAAGTCGAGGGCAGGAGGGTGAAACCGGGAGAGAAGTAGGGAAAAGAGAGAAGAAGGGAAAAAGAAAAAGAATGGAAAGAAGGGGGTAGAGTTGGAGAGAGAGAGAGCGTTTCCTCGTCACCCCTAGAATTCAATCACACCGTGTTTACAGCTCAGTACACTTAATCCTCTTTATTGGATTCAAAGCGTTTGCCGGTACACCGTATCTCAGAATTTGATCAATTTTATGGGTAAAGGATCTCGATGATACTTGCGGACCGACCATCTGTCTATTGACCTTCAATGAAATTATACCGTCATCGAGGCGGCGTTATTAACTGCAACCCTTGCTCCTTGACCTACCATCCACTTCTCTCTTTCTACAAAGAGCGCGGTTCTACATAGTTAAAGGGTTGTCACTGATGATCTTTGCGAATAGGGCCTTGATTGAAGTAACATGGGAAACCAATAGCGATAAATTGATAGGGTTCCTTTTGAATCGGATGTTGCACCCCGATGTTAGGATAATGATCATTCAGTTTCGAAATTTCTATTACGATTTCAGAGATTTAAATCCCCGTAGAATGTGATGAGGTAAATCTGATGAGGAAGTAAATGGGAATTGTTGCATGGATGCGAGAGTATGCGTAAGTATGTATAATTAATAATAAAATATATTTATACCGAACAGATATTGAACAATGAAATAAATTTATACCGTTTGTTGGTTTTATACGGGAAGAGTAAGTATTATTTTTAGTAATTAATTTTTCATTGATTCGTACACATTGCAAATCGAGCAAAATGTAATTACAGTGTACGTAAATGGTGATCTTAAATTTATTTTTGTACAACTTCTCCCGTTTCTTGCGCGTCATTGCATCGAAGCAATTATTCGATTCGCCATTATTCGATCTACGTGCCTTCTTTCTTTGCAGGAAGACATTTTATTTGGAAACGTAGAACGGACCTTAATTGCTTCCATTTCATAAAAAAGTTAGTGCCGTTCGTGAAACGAAATTCTTGAAATACTTTCTTTGTTTCCGGCTGTAATAGAAACAGATCTAAAACCTATTCTGATCGAATTTACAGTTCCTTTTCGTATTATCCGCTACTCTTTTAACTACAATATTTCATTACTATCGGAATAATTTATTTGTTAAAATAATCAGAAAATAGAATTATGAAAAATTCTGGTCTCGAATATTTTAAATGTTCAATGCTTTAATAAAATTTATTATTCAAATATTTTAATATTATCAGGACAATTTAATGTTAGAATATTTCATTATTGGCTCAATCATATTTTAATTCGATGTTTTAAATAGTCTACGTTTCTGGAAATTTATTGGAACAAAAACAAATATTAAATCGACCACAAAAAATGCAGTAAGAATGTTTTAGGATAAGCTTAACCAAAAATGTGAATTAACGAGTTAGAAATATTCGACAATGCATGAAATAAGTTGTACGAGGTCATTTTTTAATGACAGTCGTTAAAGCACAAAAGGCCATAAAGTTGGAAACAAGATCACACGTGACGAGCATTTATATAAATGATGTTAATCGTTGCTTTTGTATGCTGAGCTTGCCTTTGAAGTTTTATCCACATGTCGCTGCAAACTTTATGTGATAATTCCATTAAACACACGGATTATACAGAGAGTTGAATCCCGACGATGAGTGAGGTTTGTAAAGGATAAAAATTTGAATTAAAAGTTAAGCTGTATTTTAGATAAAAAATATTTCAATTTGCAAATGCTTTTTATCTAATTAAATGTACGTGTTTTATAAACGCGAACGAATCTTGATAGAAAAATTCATAATTCAATTCATATGTATATATTGCTATTTTTAACGAAGATGCGCGCGAAATTAAACACAGTTAACTACGAAACTATGTTAAATATTTACCTACTAAATGTTCAAGATATCGAACATCTTACAGAACAATATTCGACGTAAGTAAAGAACCCAGAAGACTGAAATATTCTATTTTAAAGAATAATAATATTCTATGTAAAATTAAAAAATTAGAAAATAAAAATATTAGATACAATGAAAAGTAAAAAATATGGAAATTGAATTATCCCATTTCCTTTTACTGATTACAAAATAATTTTTAAAAAATTTAGGTACACATTTTTTAATTTATAATATTTCCTGCATGCAAGATATTTGCAATGCATTTTCATACCATTGTAACAAGTATTTATAGAACTTATGCAAGTAAATTCTATACCGTTCCATGCATAAGTGTTAATATTAAATAATACTTGTCATCTTTTTGATACATTAGGCTCTAATGTATATCGTATCGTACGTTACATATTATACAGATGAATTAAATTTGAAATAGTTGTAATCTTAGACTGAAAATCGAGCGTAGAATATTCGAACACCTGTGAAACTGAACCAGTTATAATCGTGAATATTTGACACCACTTCGTATTCCAATTAAAAGTCTCTCCGCACTCTCTTAATTACAGTAATAATTAATTGTTCGAAATGGATATTTATGTAGAGAAATTATTGAGAAGACATATATTATGAGTGTCATTCATCCACTTTCCATTTTCACGATTCGCTGCATTTCGTTTGCTTCAAGCGTTGGAACGACACCCAAATGAGCAGTAAATTTTAACGTGATAGCCAAGACGTTGCTAGTTAAAATTTTGTTACGTATCTGAGTCACGGAAACTACGAAATATTAATACAAAAAGTCAAGTTCTTATACCAACACGACTCACGATAAAAAGAGCAATGAACAAACTAAGAATACAAAATTTGCTTGCTAAATTAACAAAACCAATGACTAATAAAACAATGCTGTTCCGAATAAATTACAGACTGTCTTAAGAACGGAGTATACAATTCTTACTCTGTATAAATAATTAATTTTTGGTCAGAGTACATAAAATTTTAGCAAAGTTCAAGATACAAAGCAAACGAATATATCCACGAATATTATTATACGAATAGTAAAAAATTTACTGTAGACGAATGTAATGATTGAAAGTGATCGAACGAGACCAGGGGTGCCAGGGTGGCACGTTGATGTAGTTCCTGGAATAAAATGATTGAAAAGCGTAACAACAATGGTCAGAGAATAGAAAGAGCTAGTAGAGTCACCGAACAAATCTGGCCGAGTAAATTTGTAACGATTTGTAATCGAGTTCTAACATTTTAATTTAAAATATTTTCTTTTACTTGAAAATATTTCTATACTATCCTAAAAAAATTCTTATTGTATTTTATATCTTATATTGTTTTATGAAAATATGAAAATAAGTAAAGAGCGTTCCAATCAGCTAAAAATGGAAGGAAAAATCTTGAAGGAACAACCCCTATTATATATTTTATGACGTACACTTTACGAGTATATATATTTGGCGTTATCTTGAGATAGATTTAACACTTTGATATATACTTTTCACTGGGAGATTAAAAATAAAAATTGTTGCATCCGACATTTTATGCGTCGTTCCTTATAATATTACACCCTTTGCCCCTTATACGGATATAAATATTACGATCGTGGCAATAAATAATAAATATCCATTGACTGTACTTTAAAATAGCATTACTTTAAAAATTCCAGTTATTATGTAACAGTGGAGTGTGCTATTTATGCCGGCTCGTTATACTTCTCTTAGATTTAGCTCTCCCAGGATAGAAAATAAATTAACGCTGAAGCGACCCCCATTGATAAAGTTAATTACACATGAACATCTTTTTAAATATCAAGCGGTTTACTTTTATCGGTAACTTCAAGAAGTATATTTATATCGGGAATATTTAAACAGCGAATAAGGGAATACAATTATCGATAGATGAATTGTAAGACTAGAAACAAGATATCTAGGTGCCATGACTTAATCGTATCTCATCAAATTGCCATCAATTTCAGAATTTTCGAAATCGTACAACACTCGAAGACGATAAATCTACTTCCTAAAATTTCAATTTTCACCAAATAAACCTAACTCATCTTTTCCAAGATAAGTACTCGAATAATGTTTCTATTTATCCCACGATATTTGATAAATCATATTCGAGCAATGTTTTCGCATTATACTGAGCGAGGAAAATATTGAAATTTGAAAGTCGCCTATCGAATAACACGAAACACACGAAATCCTTCGAGTTTTACAATTCAAATTTTCTCCTCCACCTTGCAGGGATTTTAAAATGAAAAAATAAATCGACACGAAGTAAAGTTCGCATTTTCGGAGGTTCAAGATGCAAAACTAATATTTGCATATCTCCAGCGAAACTTCAGATGTCTTTTAACGGAACTCGGATCTCAGATCCTATAACCACCAACGCTTCGCCATAGATCGAGTAATTAATTCAGCAGGTAATTGTAAAGGCCCACGTATTTCGTCTGCTTAATAAACGTGATCGGTCAAACACTGATCCTGAACAAATAAATTGGTTTTCCGACCTCGCCTCGAGTCCATCAGCATCAAGTAATTTTCAATCATACGAGAGAAATCCGCGGTACCGTTAGCAGAAATCGCGAGAATTTATTTCCAATTTCCCCACCTTTCCTCCCCCGTAATCGTAATCCTTTTCCCATTTTATTTCCTTGTTTTTAAACAAGATTATCCTATTTAATAATTTAGGATCACAGAAAGAAAATTGTAACTCGCGTTTCTTGTGAAAGAAACTCTCTTTTCATTCGTTGAACTTAGGTACTGAGTTGATAATAGATGGTAAAAGAAAAGCTTCGAGAAAAAATTGGACAAAGAAGAACTACAGAAAAATTCCAAAACCGAGCGACCAAAGCGATCGAACATTGAAATTTTTAATAAAAGGTTAGAAAAAGATGAACACCTTATGATCTCAGTTAACATCCTCTTCAATACGTTTATTACGTTAAATCGTGTTAATTATTAACATTACAATTACTATATTAGCTCATATTAAATCATTCTCTCCCTTATTTACCGAATAATACCGAAATAAAAAAACCAGGGAAAACCTACTCATCGCGTGCTTGGAGAGTGATCTTTAATTTGCGGAAAGCATCAACGATGAAGCAATTTAACGGGTACACAAAGACACCGCGTTTTCGAGTTTAATGGATTAAGTTTGGAGCGTAACACTCGACGATGGGAGCCGAAATTCTGGTCCGCTTTTCAAGGTCGATCGAATTAACATGGAACTTAAACGAAAGGGAAGGAACTCGGGGGTGGCGAACGTTGCAGCGCGAATTGTTGTAAAACGGAAGAGGGGAAAGAAAGGGAGGAAAGGAAAAATTAACGAGAGTTGCCTGGCGATCGTTCATACTCGTTCCACGCGCCCCGAATGAAACTCTCCTTCTTATTTCTAATTAATCTGGAAGCTAGGTACGCGCCAACGTCACACCGCTGCAAACACACAATCGCTGCCGGGCCGCCATGTTAAATAATACCACGACGAACTCGTGCAAATGAAAAACCGAAATTGCCGATGAAATTTTGCTAATTAAAATGTCGCAATTTCGGTTTAGCGAGCCGATCTCTCGTTGTTTCAACTTTCATCTAGTCCTGCAGCCAAAGTGGGAATGCAACGATAAAAAATATCCAGAAGACGGGACGTGTAAAAATATTCATTTTGACTTTTACGCACAGTGGCAGAGTAACATTCACTACGCGTTGTTTTTCACGTTATAATGTTAACCGAGTGTTATCATTCGGTTTAACATACAGCAAACATAAGTGAACAGGAAAGATGAATTATGTTTCACTAGAATATAAATAACACTCAATGTAAAATTTATGATAGCGACGACAGAACAATTGTATATTGTAAACATAATGGAAATTTAAATTATACACTCACACATGGAAATATTCGAATACCTACATTGGCTACGTTCGACAATTGAAATATAAAAATTAAATGCAAGTATC
The DNA here is from genome assembly GCF_001483705.2 of Eufriesea mexicana. Classification (NCBI taxonomy): domain Eukaryota; kingdom Metazoa; phylum Arthropoda; class Insecta; order Hymenoptera; family Apidae; genus Eufriesea; species Eufriesea mexicana. The sequence goes on from NW_016909647.1 coordinate 383,227, forward strand.
TGTGACAGGAAGAAAATTAGTAAGAAAAATTATATTTATATTAAATTGTATTACTTTCATTGTAATTATAATCGGAAAATGAAAACCAGGTGCTTAATATAAAAATTGATTACACTTAATAAATATACTTAAAGAAGAGGAATTTTATTAAGATAATCTTAAAATTTCCTTCCTGCAGATTACATCATATTTATTCGTACACGTTTTTATTTACTCGTTCGTTTATTTAATTAGCAGGCCGAAATTTTACATACAAAAAATCAATGAAATTAAGATAGTCATTAAAAATAAAGTCACTTGGTAAATATGAAATATTTCAATTACTGTAGATATTTTAAATCTGACAAAAAGCGACAAATGTAAGCATTCGAATACTTTTACCTTTACGTCACACAGTAACGAACAAGAGAAATCTTAAACCATTTATACACAAGAGTACCTGCAATTCCTACAATAATTGCACTCTAACAATAAATGTCAATAAAATTACATTTACGCAAAATTCACCACTGTAATAAAACAATTCCTTCTTGTAAAATTATGGCTGACATTTAAACCTCTTTCATCCTCCACTGTGTACGCAATTGTGCATATTCAAATACTCCCCGACCCGACTGCATCTCTATACGAGTCCAATCTTCCAAGTAACAACCGAGCATATGCAACGCCGACTCGAACATCGTTGAAACGAAGTACATACAAGTCGGAAGAAAATTGAAAAAAAAAAGGAAAAAGCACAAAACTTGCGTGCAAAGCAGCATGTAACGATAACAGGCGAGCTTCGCTCGCGGTAAATTGGAAAAATTTCACCCTCACGCTCAAATCACCTGCTCGATATGTCGACATTATGCCCCCGCGCGTTTTCGCATTTTGTCATATCGTACCCCGGGTACCTACGTGACACGGCAATATTTGCGAAATCGCGACTTTACGAAACGCATCCGTCGAACTTGGCGCGATGGATCGGGCCCCCCTGACACGATGATCGTCATAAACCGAATAAAATTTCCAACGACCGCGCTATACCTGACGCGAGCCGAACTTGCGGTTTATGCGACTTTCACGGTATGTCAACAGCCGAGGTGATCGTGGACAACGCGAAATAAAAAACTTCTGACCGATCTCTCTTATCGCTTCATATCCCTGTTCCAACTCGGCATTTACGTACTCTCTCCGGGGTTCATTGCGTCGTGTGCCCGTGTGCGTGAGAGGGAACGAATCCATGTGCACGTAAGATCGTGATGTGATAGGAAATAAATTCTGGGAATCATGAAATTTAAAATAGTACGAAGTAAATATTTAATTTCGCTGATGTCGCAAATCGGTATTTCTAAATGAATTATTATATCTAGGTTTCAATTAGGTTCACGATTCTATGATTTTCAATGTTTCTCGAGTAACTTCAGAGCGTGCGACTGAACTGGCAAAGAGAAATGATCTGATTATAAATCGAATTTGATTTTTGCTAGCTTTGAAATATTCTCCTAGAGATAGTGGAAATTGATACTTTTTCGATGGGAAACCATTTCGTTCTCAAAGAACGAAATCTCATTGATTTGTTTTTTGGTACCTGCGTTATCATTTTGTCTTAACCATTTTTCACAAGAACAAGTCAAATATCTAATGCAAACTGTGGTTAACACTAGGACTACCGATCTTTAACGGGTACCTAAACATGGTGGACGTAGGTAATAGTAATTTCAGTGGTACGATGAAGACAAGTAAATGTATTAACTACAATTCTATCTCAAACGGGAGACAACTGAACAAAACGAATTCCCTTAATTTTGTGGCTAAATATCTACGTATTTATTTTTCTAATTATTCCCACATCCTTATCCCTATTCCCACATTGCGTTCTTCTCGTTTGTTAAACAAACTCCGTCTTCTATTTCTCTTTCTTCATATCTCCTTCGCATGAAATGAAATCTTTTTTGCACGCTGAATGATATCCAAAAGGATGGAGAGTGAAATTTTTGTCCAAACACAAAGCGATTTGTCCGCTCAAAATACGAAGCGATGATTTTTCAACGTTCGTCGTTAAATTCTTTAAAAATTCCAAATAACACGGTACCGTGGATCGAAACGAGACTGTGCTCAGCTCGGAGCGAGGATGAAATTAAAAATAAGTCGTCGTTGAAATATAAATAATTGCATATCGGCATTGAAATGTCAGGTCAGTTAGATTTTGATTCGTACCGGTGTTATTCTGAATGAACGTTACGAAGGTGTGCGCCTCGATTTGCCGGCGCAGATTAAGATTCAATTTTACAGATAATTGAGAAATACGTGGCACCATCAAGATTGAAACGGACACTCTCTCTCTATCGAGGAAAAAAATTGGAGAATAATTTTGACACTCGGGAAAAAGGACACCGGGAAACGAATTTATGGAGGAGATTTTTTGCCCGGCTCTTATCCCAGCTATTTGCCGAGCAATATCTGTTACCCGCCAGGATTTTCAGATAATGTTTATTCTGTTTCGAACGATGAACTCGGAAAACTATGATCGATATTAATCCATTTAACCCTGATTAGACGCTCCATTCCACGTTCGACGGAAATTAAGTTGCGAATAAAGAAATACGCCGATGCTAATTCGCGACGGAATCGTAACTTTCGCGGAATTTGGCGAGAAACGATAGATTTCGAAATTGATGACACGATCCGAAGTGATCGACTATGAATTAAGAATTTTTTTTAAATTATAATCGGTATTAAAGTAGTCACGAAGCATTTCACTAATCCTTAACCTTCAAATTCCTGAACTCATAAAAATTTGAATTAAAATTAAAATAGTGTGCATTTGATTAACGCTTAACGTTTCACATTCGAAATATTATTTTTAAATTATTTATACATATAGAAATACGTAATTATATATTTATAATTGAAATGTGGTTAAAATAAATTTTTGTCTCGCAGAGTTAGTCGATTTGACAAATGAGTGGTTGGCGTATAGACCACAAACGAGAAACGAGATATGACAGATTTTTCGTTTTCATGTATTTCTATAATTTTCTTTTTATTTGTTTCTAAAAATATACACGTATTTCTGCTACCCCTCTAGCGTTTCAGAAATATCGATTATCGTAACGTTGGTTACACTGCTAGATTTTTATAAAAATTCGTTGATTCTGACCTTGATCTTTTCAACTATGTCACGTTGATACATTTAAATACCAATAAGTCGTAGAATTATTACGATGCTTTTAATATCACTATTATTATGATTGTCACGCGAGACACTTTTATATGTTCATCCCGAAGAAATGAACACTCGGAGTGACACTGGTGTCGCTAGAAATGCTACGAATATAACGCAGAATGTCAAATTTTCGCTTATAAAGCGGTCATTTTTAACGCCCGGCACACTAGCCTGTGAACAAACCAGAACAAAAAATGGTTGCAAAAGCAAGCATAAATTGCATATTTATCGTAACAGTTCCTATCATAACGTTTCAACAGTGAATGCAAGATAGGGTATTAAATTTTAAACCTAATTAATCGCTCTCAATATTCGAAACGTTAAACGTTACAACGAAACCTTCGATCGAACCTTCGTCGTTACATTTGCAACAATAATTTAGCTAAATTTGAACGTTCAACAAACACAAGGACGTCGAACATTTTGATTTAATACATCGAATTAACATCTATTTCGACAATCAGCGACCATCAAATTTCTCACACGAGCATTAATATCGAGTAAAAGGAAAGGGAACTAAGAAGACACATACAACGAGAACATCGCAACTGGATTTCGTCAGTAGTCTGTGACTACTGAACATACAGCTAACCTGGATTTTCTCGAAAATCGAAGATCGCTAAATTTCTCACAAAGTGCTCAAAATGGGAAGGGAAGGGGAAATAAATAAGAAAAATATTTGCTGTATTACAATTAGTTTCATTTTGCCAACGATCAATAGCCATAAAATCTCTCAGAGAATCGTCAAAGTGGAAGAAAGGAACAAAGAAATGAAAAAATAAGAAGGATACATACTCGACAAGAACCTCGCGTCTGGATTCCGTCAAAAGTCTCAATGACCACTAAACCTCTCGCAGACGCGTCAAAGTCGAGGAAAGAGGAAAACAAGGACATGTACACAGCAAGGAGAAACTAACCCTGATTTCGTCAACAACCAACGACACCAGACCTCTTGCAGATACATCAAACTGAGAGGAAAGGAATGCCTCGACGACGTCAACAAGCGGTGACCGTCGAATCACCGCAGTTCATCGTAAAAGCGTGAAACTTTTGCAGCGTGAGTAAATCGTAACGATACACACGCAGTGGCAAAGAAGAATAAGACAAGAAAATAACAAAGGTCTGCCACAAATTTCTATGCTGTCAAGGAGCGTGCCGTGGATAATCCCTGATCCGAAACGACGCAGAAAAAAAAAATCGCACGTTAGTAGGTTCGAAAGAAGGTTCGCCGAATAACGACCTAGTCGAGTGAACGTTGACACTGACCGACACGAAGATCGCGCGAATCTAGCGCGTGTACTATGACCGGCGGCGACGTCAGTAGCTTCGACAGAAATATGACTGATTTCGTGTACTCACCGACTAATTCCGGGCGCACGCCAACTAACAAAGTAGTCACTACCAGAAGAGGCACCTGTCGTTTACTCGTACACATACCACGTTTCTCACACATGATTCACTAGCACGCGGAACACCCGCAAACGAACGTAGCGCTTGTCGCGTCCAGACTGAAGTTCCGAGTTCGTGGGATTCTCTGTATATCCTAAGCGCACGAGGATCCCCTTCCCTCGCCACGGTTCAGCCCGAGTCGAGCAAGGGTGCTCCCCGACACGGGGCGACCTGTTCATCCCCACTTGCCTGCCACGCTTCATCCCCTTCCGACAATGTGGCCGAAGAGACTGCTGTCAATCGCCGAGCGTCCTGTGTGCAGCGAGCAACCAAACTGAACACGCGACAAAAATTGCGAAAAAGGCTGCCGTGCGAAGGTAGCATGATTTTAGAATTAAAATACGCGAAGAAAATAGCTTTTTTTAAATAGCTGCTGTTTTTAAATAGGCACTGTTCGATGACGAGGTAATTCGTTATGGCCAAGTAAAAGACTAATTTTTCTCGCGTGAACACTCTTTTTGGTATCTTAAATTTCCAAATCAAATCATTCGAGTTTATTGCGTTTTTTATTTATTAAAAGTTTTTAAAGAATCTGAAAAATAAAATTTAAAATGCGATGCGACGCGAGAAATGCAGGTAATAACAAGAATTAAGAACACAGCACAGAAAACAATGGTTGCAATTAAAATTTTTCTGGACTTCTTATTTAGTAGCCTGAGAAATTTTCTTATTATTTATGTATCTCCATGGAAATAATGTTAAAAATCATTTTCATCGTTAAACTGCAAAAGCAATATATTTCTAATAATATAGACATATTGTCACGTAGAAATTTGTTTTGATTATATTTTATAACATAATTTTTCTTTCGAAGATATTCGAATTATTCAAATTTTATTTTAAATAATTATAGTATCGATAACGAAACAGTGTGGAAATTAAATTTTAGTAACAAAATTTATGTACTTCTAGACGTTAAAATATCTACAATATCCACGTTCATAATAGTTCAGAAATTCGAATAAAATTCTGCAGATAAACATGCATCCTTACATCTCCTTTACTTATCTCATTTTTGTTTACAAATGAATTTTTCCACTGAGCACTATTATAAAAGAAGAAGAATTTATTATTTCATTAATTTCGAATTTAGTCTCTCATTTTGTTTTAATGTGGCAAACAATTCGATATTTTAAATAATTAATAATTATTTAATATGCAATCTGAAAAGTAAGAAATGATGAAACCATTTTTATATGCTGAAAATAGCAAATAATTAAAATTTTATCATTATTGTTATTAGTATTTCATGATCCCACGCCCGTTTATACGCGATGATACGTGTTTTGTATATGGAATAATAACTTATAATTGCAAGATGATAAATTAAATTCTATAATTGCTTATATCATCAAAGACATTTCTTTGTGCTAACGAGTAGATTGGAAATGAAAATTATATTAATTAATAGTGCGACTATATTTAATAATAATTAATCATTTCAAATTAATATAAACAATTTATAACAATCTGTTTCTCTATTACAATTTTTCATTTCATAAAATTGCACTATTTAAGCTTCTGAAGAGAAGAAATTACAGAGAGGTAACTGTATTATAACATTAAGTAAATATGAAACTATCGTTAATATAACTTGGAGGAGGCAATTATATAAAGTAGTAGATATAACGAAATTTAATAGCAAGTCAGTGTCAGTCAGATTGATGTAAGCGATAGGTCTGTAATTGACACTGCCGAAGGACCATTTCTGAATTTCTCATTAAATATAATGAAAATCTAAACCTGGTACTAAACCCTATTAGCTGTAAAAAGGATTATTTAATAATTTAAAGGATTATTTAAAAAGAAAATGAGATAAGGATAACAGAAACATTTAACTAATTGTACAATTTAGTAATTATATTAGTCCAATATTATTTATTTTGAATAACAGGCGAAATTATTTATTTGATTTCTCTATATTATTTATGAACAATCTTATAACACAAAAGTATCTTGAAATTTTGAAAAATTCAAAAGTTCTACAGCAAATGGACTGAGAGCTTGCACTCAGGCTGAAGGCAATCATTTTGAGCACTTCTCGTAAAGATAAGCAGCTGCACATTACTGGGGTACAAAAATGGCTGCAACTAGGGATCAAAGTCGACATTTTCAATCCTTCATTTTATTCTCCTCTTCAACAACCGGAATGAAATTCACTTTTAATGATACACCCCATACATGTATATAAATACAGTGTCTATCTGACAATTAATTATCATTAGTGATACATTATTATTGCAATATCGTATTGAATAATTATTTGCAATTGTTTACGTCTATTGACGAGTATTTACGCTTATTTATAGTATGTTCTAATAGCTCTTTTATAATGGTGAATACAAACAGAATTAATTTGAAATACGAGAGCATACAATTTTTATCTCAAATATCGACAACTGTCAACAGAATCGTTACAGCAAAGTATACCAATGCAACCAAAATGTTGCATGCAGACCACATTACATTTAACCGAACTGCAAATATTTCGTTAATTAATATAATTTATTGGTCTTTATTATTAAACCTATTATTACCATATTTGCTGATTTATAAATTCCAATTGAAATTACCTTCCTCAGGTCTAGATGTAAATAAAATTGGAACGAATAAGAAATAAAACACGTCTGAAAGTAGAATTTTAATTTTGCGAAAATTGCAAACTGACGGATTTCGCAACGAAGCAAACGATGCTGGAAAACACTGGTCATTGGAAAACCTATCGAAAAATATTAAAAAATAAACGAACGATTTTCAGTTTTCGCGCTTTACCTTACCGTATTATTCGTTCAAAAGGCAATTTGTAATTGAATAAATATTAAATTAATTTTATGTAGGTACCTTTCTATACTATTCCTGCACAGTGCAAATAGCTGGAAAAATACTTGGGCAAACAATGGACAAAACATTACGCTCTATTCGAGAAATTCATCACTGTGCCAAAAAATATAGAGTGTTTTACAAATATATAATATACCAAATACGGAATGCCATTGCAACAAAACGATATAAATATTACTCATAAAAAGGAGAACAAACTTCAGGCAAACGATATGTATTTTGCTACGAGGCCAATATTTTATTTAGCCTTTTCTACTTTAGTCTGGCAAATAACGTTTTGAAAATTTTTATCAAGTTGACATATATTTGGAAATTGCAAGTGATGAAATTTGGAAGATGGATCTTCGTAATAATTTTATATTATCAAATACTTTTTCGAAGATATCAATAGTCATTTTTGTATCATATCTCCTCATATTTATACGAAGGTGAGGACCAAAAAGAATATCCCTTGGAAAATATTCAGTCATTTTTGCATCATATTTTCTATTTCTCGTATATGTTTATAAAGTATTCAAATTTATTTAGATGTTGCCATACCTAACAAAAGCTACGATCGATTTTCGGACAATTTTTTCGAAGAATTTTAGGTCATGCATATCTGTATTTGATGCATAGACGGTAATTAAATGGAAAGTTTCTTGACCTCGTTACTTAACATTTTATCCCCCTTTGACGGACATAACATTGATAGAGAGAATCCTGGCAATGAGCCCATTCACTTCGTTGCTGTAACTAACCACGCATACCGGTGGAGAGTTACTCTCAGATTATTTTCTGATACACAACTGATGCATAGACTGTAGTTGGCATCTGTACTTAGATTAATGAAATAATCTCTGTATTTTGTAACATCAATTTAATATCATAATTGAAAATTCGTACCCTCTCGACATTTCCTTTCTAGAGACTCAGTCATGGCTAATGGTAAGTATTATTTCTCTCCTTTATTACGAATATAAATGCACAAGTAGACAATTAATTTAATGGTTAAATAAATGTCCATCGTGTAAAATTTCAGTGGAAAAAAATTTTACTGTTTAAACATAGGAAAATAAAAAGAAGTTTGAAATTTGTATTATAATTTTTATATTACTTCTGCAGTATTTGTAATTTAATATTTAAATTCGAAGAGTAGTAAATTTAAAATTGGTATTTAGAATAACGTGGCATGTGACAAAGAGAAGGAACTCGTGTTTAGAAATATTATTAAGTAATTTATTTAAAAATTGTCTCCGTCGTTTTAAATATTCTACTTCCTTAAATAACCCCAATAAGATACAAATAAATAACCGAGCGAAGAATTTTAATTGAAGTAACTGGAGGCAAAAAGTTTCGAATGATATTTTTCACAGAAAGCTCATAGACACCCTAAACTCTTTACACTATTCTTTTAAAAACACTCTTAAAAGATGGAAAAATTTGAATAAAATTTTCTGTTCGGTTTCAATTAGCGACTCAGATTAAACGCGCAACCGAGCGTGCCAATTAAAATCGTATTATTAAGAAGGGCAAATTAAAAATCGATCATCATTAACCCACTTCTTACGTTCTCTTATAACAACTATTACATCGCCAGATTTTTTCATTTTTTCCCTCTTTTCTAGACCAAGCGACAATGAAGCCTCGCCATTAAGATCACGCTGTCACTTTCAAAAATTTATTAAAATCTTTTTTTTATTATTATTAATACCTAAGATAATAAATAATATATTGCATGGACATGCGGTTGTGCATATTTTATATTATTATTAAACTGTCACGCATAATTCCTGTTTGTACCATCGAGACGAGTAATTTTCTCGCGAAAATTACGAAATTTTGCTAAATTTTGCCTCCAATTAATTCGGATAATCGACATTCTAGGTACTTTACTAAGATTTGCTAAAATCTCGGTGCTCGAGACCCAGTAACCTGAATTTCTACAAGAGTTAATTCGAATTAACGAGTACGACCCTCATGGAAATAATCGTAACGGAAAGTATGAGCTGCTAATCTGTACTAACAACGAACGTGTCTCCCTTTGACGTGACAGCACCATGATCAAAGGGAGTTCTACCCACGTGTGCGGCTATGACCGACCACGCAGTCCGTGGTACCCTTCCACATTTTCTATGAAGGTACCTCGTGCCGTTATATTCACTTGATATTTCGACTACGAACGACAGACTGTAATACAAACGAACGCGTTGAAATATATTCTAAACCCACACATGGCGGCTAGCCCTCTCTAATACCAGAACTGCCCTCTTTAATGGCGTTCGCGTCTTTATCCGGTGTAAACCAACGCAAACAGAATTACCCGTCCGCCTCGACACCTTTGAAACGAAAACGATGTTTTATTTTCAACGCGTTATTATAATGTCAGCTGACCTCAACGAATTTTTGTTTTGTCTCTCGCGGTGTTTCATTAACGACAGTTTGAAAAGCTGCGTGGGTTTCATTGATGGAGCAAGGTCTCGTTTTGTCAATGAAATATGGATTCAATTGAGGTTAGAAGCTAAGTTTTTTTTATTTCGAGTAGATCGATAAATAATTTACAGCAAATGATTGAAAGGTGAAAGTGAAACATATATAAATATGTTTAATGTATATGTAATAACCAACGTTACAATGGATAAAATGTGAACAATAAAATTTTCTTTCTTTTTCTCCTTTTCTTATTTTTAACGAAAGCTAACACGTTCCCTACAAAATTTCTGTCCCTAAATATTTAGGGAAACAACAATAGTATTCTTTATGTTTCAAAATTTCTGACATTTTCCTCATAAAGTTTGAAGAATACTTTCAGGGTTTTTTATCCAATCTTTCTGTACCGTGTTAGTAATTTAATTAAGCTAACCTCTGCTTATACGTATGTATATACATTTCTATCTTATTAAGAAAGCAATATTAATTTTGCTGAAAGTACCTGCATATTTTCGACAACTGGGAAAATAAAAAGTCTAAAACCAGCCTTTTTATTTTATTTACTAAAATTCTAAAGTCAACGAATAAATAAACTTTCTTTACATTTTGGATCCTGCAAACTTGGTACCCTCTTATTCAAATACCATGGAATTTTCTAATCTATCACAATTTCACATTGAATAAGAATTAATTAAAGACCATGAAAATGAATATGAATTTCTATTGTTTCGAAAGAAATTTATAGGATGAAAATTCGTTACTTCAGAGTGTCATCTGTTCCTTACAAAATTGCCAATTCGACATACTAACTATCTTTCAACGAATATTTACCATTTCGTAGCTAAGAAAATTCGGATGGTTGAAATCTTGCAACATTCTTCAGAATGGTTTAAAGAAAACAGCCGTTACAGAAACGGAATGTAAAAGTTGTATCAGATGCGACGACCTGATAAATTAAACGATATGCGTGCAGCTTCTCGTTTCGAATTTCAGTAATCCCTTTCTCTTGAATATGCTGCACATATCAATGAAGAGATTGTTGTCAATTGTCACACGTCGCATGCAATTGTGGTTAACCACGCACGTTTCTGGTTTGCCGGTGATTAGCTTGAACCAAGTTAGGTGAGAATTTAACTTCGGTGGTGGCGAAGAAGATTTTCACTTGACACGCAATCGTAACTGCTCCTCTTTATTACGGCAAATAGTTATTACAGATAATGGAACGAGGTGGTCGAGGGAGAAAAATACTAATTCTGAGAAATATGCCATAAATATGCATAGGAAAAATTGTTATGGATTAAACTAATATTGTGGCTGAATAATTTCATACATTAAATATAATATTGTGCACATTTCCTGCCTCTTTCACCGATAGTTATTTTTCTTTCTCAGATTTCACTTTTAGACAAACTCACGCTATACGTTATTAAGAAATATATTATATATGAAATAATTATTGTATTATAATAGTATTTTCAAATTTTTTTTCAGGTTCTCCACTTATAAAATGTGAAGCCAGTATCTGATTTGGTACTAATACCGAATTGGGAACTACTGCAATAATTGATTAATGTCTTATTACGAATTATTTTATTACAATAATTTATATATTCTGTTGTTAATATTAATTTGCAATACTTTATTACATTTTAAAGAGACTCGAACAGCAAAGTAACATTATTAAATCACCAAATCATATTCATCTGTCGAATTACCAAGATAAAATTATTGGCTGATGGTTTTATATTTGTATAAGGTTTATTTATTCGTGTATTATCCGAATGATACATGAATTCTCTCGCGTATTTTCCCCACCCTGACAAGCCAACGGATCTATACAAATTAATCGCGGTCTTCAAGTTGCGAATCTCGACGAGGTTTATCGCGGAAAATTGGAGTACCACGAAATAATTGGTCGATTAGGAGCGATCGAAATTCCTGATAAAGAAAGCAAACGATAGTGCCACGCGATAGAAATCGTTCAAAGGTTATTGCGTGCTACCCTGAACCACCATACGGAAGTAAAAGGACTCACGAAACTACAACCGAGCTAATGATTCCAATATCCTCAACCGTGTTGCCTCACGTGTTTTCTTATACTTTCTACTAAAGAAATTTGAAATTACCGAAGGAAAAATTGCTCGTTGGTACCTTCACGCACTTGCAACTGTGCAACACGGTAATCTCGCGAAGCTGTATTTTCCTAAAATTTATAAAGTCGTGTTATATATAAAAATCTTGAATAAAATCATTAATGAATCTTCAAGCAAACCCTAAATAATATCGCACCCGTATACTCTAAATAATAATATAATAAATACTAAATCATTAGTAGTAATGCATAAGTGAAACTAAAACGAGTTAAATTAACTAAATTATGTAAAACAGAAGGGCATAAATCAGGCGATGGAGAATAAACCTGAAGAATCTAAATGATTAATCAAACAGGTGGATAAATGATAAGGGAAAAATTAATTCCCCTGTGTCTATGAACGCGTTATAAATTACTCGACGATATCGCACAAATTTATAAAATGGAATTATAAACCTCACACTCTGTGTCCGAGTAAGAAGCTTCCGCGCGAGGTGTCAGGATCTAGCAGAGATCAAACTTTAATGACTTCGCGAGACATCACCACTGATGATTTATTACGTCGTAAAGGGGATATTATGGAATTGTTCCTTTCTACTGCTTCACCGGTGGACCTTACGCTCTTATGATGTGATCATCGAACGGTGTCAACGCGTTCGCCTTTTGCTTCCTCGCGCGTTATTATGGGCATCGACCTTGCTACCGAGTGTGTCTACAACGATTCACCGCATTCTCGTGTTAATATCGCTTTCGATTACAAGAGATACCCGAGTTTAATAAGAAAATTGATATTAACAAGAGAACACCAGAGTTACCTTTAATAACTCAGCAAATCTAAGCATGCCAAAGATAAATAGGAATTATTAAAGTGGCGTAATAAAAATAAATAAATATATAGGGTATCCCAGATATGTGGACACGACGACAAATTTCCTACACAACTGGACAAAATATTAAAAAATACGTGTTGGTTTATTTTTTAATCTATTTTCTAGCAAATTCTTCGCGGTGACAATTTAAATGGAACATTCCGTATATAATTTCCTTACCGTCTCGTTAAAATTCAACGGTACGTTTATCAAAAATACCCACGTATTCTCACTAAATGCAGAAATAAAATACCCAAAACGAGTTATTTTGACCTCTTCCGAAAAAAAGGGGAGAAAACGAACTGCGAAACGAACGGCCGATAAACTCCTTCGCATGAAATAAAATCGAAAGAGACATCTCGAAAAATCGTGCTTGTCTCGCTTTCGAAGAATTCCGATTACCACGACGCGTGAACAAGAGTAAAATCAAGCTGTTGGAAGTGGGTCGCAAGATTATTTTGATTTACGGTATAATACCATGAAATAAAAATGCTAGAAAGCCGCGTTCTAAATTTCCATGGACGATCAGCCCTCCCAGCGGTATAAATTTCGCGAAACGAAGGTGGCGCACAGTGTCAAGGGGTTCGTAATGACAGCGATCGTTAAACATAATTTGACGCGGCATCCACGATGCTCTATCCTTCCTCCGGAAAGTTCTTTCAACAATTATGATCAACCCGCTAACAACGGAAGTTACTAGCACTAGGAACCCGTGCGGACGCACGCAATAGCTGAATTCCGTTACGATACTTTCGTCCGTATGCTTTCCACGGTTCACCTGGCGTAACTATCGTGCTACCAGCAGCTATGTCAATCAGTCCCCTTTCCAGTCGGGAGTTATTTGGGTTCATGGAAAACGAACATTAACGTTGTACCCTTGGAGCTTACCATGGCAATTGGCAATCATGATTCCTTCAGATCGTTGCGTCTTTATTGCCTCTGATTGCATAACCACGCAATGGGAGAGAAAGAGAGTAAAACGGTAATGTCGAACGTTAACTTTGCTGATGACTCTATATAAAGACTTGGTCGCCATTTAGACTGCATATTTTTTCACCAAACCGCGTTTGGTAACGACAACAGTTACACGCTGACTGTTGAAGTGGCGGGTGGTACCTTTGAGAGTCAAATATCGGTATTGAAATAAATATTTTTGAACCCTCGTTTATGTTAATATCGACGGATGGAGTCGCAGGGGTATTTCAATTTAAATTGTAATCTATACTCTGCGTTTAGTAATTAGTTTTTCGCTGTTATGGAACGTAAACAGAAGATAAACATATTCGGAGAAGTAATGTATATAAATTAATGAATATTAAACAAACGAAATTCAATTGAAATTTATTTGAACAAAACCGAAGCGATCGAATATTTTCCGTGATATAATCTCGGTATATATCATGTTTATCGTATTCAAAAATTTCCTATACCTCCTTTAGAATATCAGTCATTTCCCATTATTCAAATGTACTCATCTACCTCGACTGTAATTCTCGTATATTAATCATAATTTTGTATATTAACATATTAAATGCACTGATTAATTAATCTTGAATAATCTTGAGATAAATTACGCACGAATAAATATTTTTAATTTCTATTTTGAATTTCACAGATTTAACACATTCACCGAGGATTATAAGTATTAATTAAACCGTTCAAATTAGTCACGTCCATAAAATTTTTAATGTTACGGTAACGATGTAAAGTACCAAATGCACCGTAAACTGTTTAAACAATTAAATTTTTTAATAAGCTGTACATCACACTTGCGTATTACTACGTGTCATGTCGAAACGAACGAATGCAATTTGTTATTTTCGACGAGATGAACAAAATACATGCGACAGACGACGTGTTAGCATATGGTTATTTATAGAGGCTTTTATCAAACCACTGAAACGCTTTTCAATATTCATTCCGGATACTGATTCACGGAAAACATGACAGAGAGACAAGGAGTATCCCTACATCGTGTTTAGTCTAATGGCTACCGACACACGAACGTGTTAAAAACGTACACGACAGTCAGATGTACATTTTAAAACTCGTATGCATATTACATACAGTTCACGTGTATCTAACCTCTTCATGAATTTTACATATTTGAAAAAAGTAACCTACATCCCGATTTCGTATACCGCGCCACTTGCACGAGAACAAAAATTCAAGTAACACCTAAAGAATTTCCATTCGAAGGAATTTCAAAAGAAACCTCAAAACTCGATGCACTGTGCCCAGAGAAATTTCATTTGATCCAGAACTAGAAAGAAGGAGATCGCTGTGGCATTCACACTGGAAATCCAAACTATAACACACATGCACACACACACACACACGTGTCTAGATGATATTTCTTATTATTTCTCTAAATATATAAAATGGAAATACTGATATGTTACTGATACACTCTTGAAATTTTCTTCTTACTATCTTTACTTTACTAAAATCCTTATCTTTCAAATTACAGTTTCCTCTAATTTCACACGCACGCATTTCAAGCGTTGAACCGTGTAAACGTGATCATTCGAATACTTCCGTGTTCCTCTGTTAGTGTACACGCGAAAACGCAGCATGGAAGAATCACTGGCGTCGAAGCCACTGGATTCTTTCGCAGTAATAGCAGAGTAAACGACGTCGGCGTAGACGAGGGTGTTACGAAACAATGAAGGGTAAAAGGTTTGAGCGATTATTCGGCATCAGTCAGAAACGATTCCGTCCGAGAGTTTCTATATGCTCTTGGTTAGTCGGCGGACAAGCCAGACAAATGGAGGTTCACCCCTTGAAAGAGGGCGCGAATGGCGGGAGTAAGAATAAGCGAAGCCGGGCAAGTTCACTTCGACTGGTCGTGTTTACTCGAAATCCTTTCGAAGAACGAGTTGGGCAGAGATGTCACCCCTCCGTGAGTTACCAACCGGCTAACTTGTTCTTCGCGTTTCGCACCCCCAAGTTTCACGCTAGGCCGTGTGCTGATAACACCGGTGAAAACAGCCCGTCGAATAATCGAATCGATAACGATCGCCGCGGAACGACCACTCGAAAGCTACGGAATTACAATTTCGTAACCCCACACGTAACCCCCAACCAACAGCAGTGGAAACTGCTGCCTTTTACCGTTTCTCCAACGACGATCGTGCCGGTAATGCTACTCCAGCCTCGATAGACCGAAAACGGGTCACTGTTTTCCCTTCCTATATTTTCACGCTGCTCGTTATAATCGTACAGGTATATGCTCGTGCGAGAAAATATTATTCGACAACTTCTGATTAGTTGCACGCGTTTGCACGAGCTCTATGAGAGAGAACCACGGCCAATTCGCGTATACTCGGTTCGCTTGGATCATGGTTAGTCGAATGGCCAATCCGATTTAAGGGGTGTGTTTCGAAGAATACCGATCTTCTCATCCGGGGATATGAACGTGCTGATTAATGGAACACTCGTTGATGGAAACCCGATGAAAATTCTGGGTCAAATATAAAATGCTTCGATGAACCGAGCTTTATTTTATTCTTTTCACTTCTTCATGAATAAATGGGGTTTTGTGGAGAGAGAGTCGAGGGGGGTTTATAGGTGGGTTTAAGATTTTAAGGCTCGATGGTATTTATCGAGAGACACGAGCAAATTTGAATTTGGAATCAATGTCTTGTGTAGGAAATGTAATTTCGCGGTTTCTTAGCAGGGTATTTTTTGAGAATTTGTTAAAGCGTGAAACAGATATTTTAAGGGTAAATGTAACTTTGTGGTTCTCCATGGAAGTGCTATTTCAAGAATTTATGCTAATTCGCGGGATGAGTAAGAAATGTTTAATCAAAAATTAGTATTTTACGTGGAAAAGGTAATTTTATATTTTCTTGGAAGAATATATTTCTAAGAATAAGAATTTATAGTACCGAGATGGATAAAAAGTATTGAATCCAAAATCAATATTTCATACGGAAAATGCAATTTTATATTTCCTCATAGGAATCTCTTGTAAGAATTTATTATACTCACTGAGAGAAATAAAAAATATTGAATCTAAAATCAATATTTCATGTGGAAAATGTAATTTTATATTTCCTTGCAGAGCTACCTTTTCGAGACTTTAATGATACTCGCTGAGAGAAATAAAAAATGTTGAATCTAAAATCGGTATTTTATGTGGAAAATATAATTTTATGTTTCCATTAGGGATACTTTATGAGTTTGATTTAATCGTTAGTGATAAATAACGTAGTTGAATTGCAAGGTTAAGTGGAAAATATATGTATATTACACAATGAGAAATAAGACAGGGGTATTTGAAAATATATGTACGTTGAATCATGATTTACACACGCGAATATTGTATGCAAATGTGGAGGGAAGGCACATTAAATAGCTTTTGTGAGAGAGGAAGTAAATATTACCGATAATCTTGTTACTACATTTCCCTCGTGTATTTTTAATTAAAATATTTAATTTACTAAAATTACTCGTAAATATGAAATTACACTTAATTATAAAAAATGAATTGACTTTAAGAAATTAATATTTTTCAGTGGATACGACCCCTTTAAAATTTAGACATTCATTTTAACGCTTCAAGTGAAGAATTAAAATATACTTATGCGAGTGTTACTCAAAGAGATTTGTTGTACGTAATATAAAAGGAAAAATTTTTGAATAAACCAACGATATCCAAGGTATTATTTATTTCCATTACCCTGTATTAATCTTCTCAGAAGGCTACCGAAGAAATGCAATATGATGGAGCCCGCGCCACACATTCCATTTATCAATTGAAGATATTTCAAAGATCTGCTGGATAATACCACTAAGACTATACGATGCCACTAACAATGCCGTAAGATTGTAATGCATGAAATGAAATGAAGAAAAGAATCTTGATTCGTGATTAAAACTATTCTTCTCATATATCTTCCTTACAACTTCAAATCTTTATTTATTTATTTATTACACGATTCAAAAATTTATGTCATTATAAATATATGAGAAAAGACATTATCATATGCTGAATTAAAAACGAATTAAAAACGAATTAAACGATACACGAACAAAAGAAAATAGCTGAAATAACATTAATAAGACTAAATTTTGATTCGATATTAAAACAATAATTCTCTATACCTTCCTTATAGCCTTCAATTTTGAATTCAAACAAATCTACCAAAGACGTCATCATCGCGTTTTAAATAGTAATAAAAAAAAAAAAAACAAAATTGGGGTAAATAATCGAAATAATTTTAATCGGAATTGTATATAAGCTTATTTAATAGAACAGAAAATAATCTGCAAATTTATCAAAAACGTTATTATCGTGTCTTAAATATTTAAAAACAAATGCAACAATTAACAAAATAAAAATAAATAATTAAAATAATTCTAAATATACTGATATTATTTTATCCTGTCAAATAAATTCTAAAGTAACCTAGAAATTGACCAAAAACATTATTATCGTGTACTAAATAATTAAAATCAAGTACAACAAAAAGAAACGTAGGTAAATAATTGAAATAATTTTAACCAGATTAATTGTAATTACCCTTATCTAATAAAGCCGAAAATAACTTATGTTCTGATGAAATTATATGCCACACATCCTCCTACGTATCTATTACCTATAATATTAGATATTATCCATTCACCTGCCATACGATAAGAATTGTATTACACGACAGGTCGAATAAACAAGATAAGCTACCGAAGTGGCCAAACACGGACTGTTTACACTCGTATGAAAAGCCGGGAAGTGTACCAGACGCGCATGTAAGTACATAAGTATCCCCCTACGATCCGCGATACGTTTCGCTGCTTCCCTTTTTACCTTCTTCGAGCTGCACACGCCTTCTTCATTTCTTGATTTCTCAAAGGTACCGATCAACTATGGAAATTTTCTAACTACCACTCAAAGCCAGCCAGAGCGTACATCCGTGAGATTCAGAAGTATGGATTTTATTGGATCTCGTTCTACATAGTTTTATTGGCTCCGTATGAAGCGATCGGTGACATCCCCTTTGAAGTTATTTACATATTTATAAGTACACTGCACGGCTATATATAGTCGTGACGGTATAGCCGCGCAGACGGTGCATAAAACGTATGATCGGGCCAATGTTAATTCGGTGTAAATATTATTAGATGCAAACGCGTTTTGATCGATGCGACAGATTGTCCTAAGCACTGAACTGATTTCTATTTAATATTAACGACGCGGCATAAGTCACTATCGATCTAACCGTTTTCGTGATCAGTATCGTCGGTTGGGTGGAATAATTAAGCAAGGATAAAAGTGATAATTTGTCTCTTCGTGATTGCAATTTCATTTTATTTGCGGCAGGAAAATAAAATTTTGTTTCCCATTACGACTTAGAAATTGAACAATTAAGGTATCTAATAATTAATTTTTTAAAACGTCATAATAACGTCGATATTTCAAGTATAAAATACTAATCATTTCATCTGAAATAGTCTGATTTAATAATTAATTATCTATTAAATATTATATTGACCATTTTGATCTGCGTACAATAAATAATCCAAATCAACGTGTATAATTATATTTAAAAAATTAGGAACATTGCTGTATATTTAGAAGTAAAATCCTGCACTACTTATTGGCTAATGCTATCAATTGACACGATGAAGTTAATTCTGTTAGTGGTGGATGAAATTTAATAACAATAAGAACAATTATTTATTTAATTACTAAGATTATCAAACACAAACATTGCGTTGAAGTATAATTATTTTATCACTATCGCATGCTCACACGTCTTCTCTCTATTAATACTCAATTGCAACTGACATATTCCAAATCATTTCATTACATTAATATACACAATTCACACAACACCTCAATCATTATTCGCATACTCATTTATCATAATAACCTGAATTCATTAGATATTTCCATCGCATGCATACTTGTTCCACTCACTCCAATACATGTATATTTAAAAATCTATGTAACCATTACCACAAATTCTTTCTTAGAAATTCCCAGCTCCAAGACACCGAAGAAAATTCTGCCTAATAACTTACTCACTGCCAATTCACGCGTCTATGACACTGAGAACCTAAAACAAGAATAGCTCGCCTTTTAAATAGCAGGCCAATCTGTCGCTAATAATGTATACAATAATAAAAAATACCACTTGTTTTTCCATCATCCAGTACCAAAGATCAAAAATACGATAAGACACCAAACTTTCCGACTGCCTTCATTCGTATCACCGTTCTCTTCGAACGTTCGGCAATTTCTGAACAGTTCGCAATTCGATTAATTAGACCGAGCTGTTACAACTCTGACAAATGTCTCAGTTTTCTGTAAAACTACAGCGGAATAACTCGAGAGATATCAATTCGACTCGCTAAACTTTCCCTGGACCGCCATTTTGATTTCATAGAAAGGAAGTTTGAGAGAAAATGCTTTATTCCGCTAATAGTGCCATTTCTTTCGCGAGACTCACAGCGTATCGCATCGAGATGCCCCGCTCGTTCCAGCTTGCTCTACCCCTGCTGAATTCTCGAAATACCGAAGTTTAATAGCCTTGCATTTTACCACGTGTTATCAAAACGCCGTCCACCCGGCAATTTTATTTTGTCATCTTCCAGATTAATTGACTGATAGCTCTTTTCCTCGAAATCAGGAAGCACGTGAAAGGCTGCCTATTCCGACCGGAGTAATTGTTTTTATTTATATATATATAAGCGTAGAAGACGTGCAGTTGCGATGATACTGAGACGCCATCGCGATTTTTTGAAAATCAATTTCATATTTTCTCAGATGAAAGAACGTTGTGCTTTCTTTATGTTTCAGGAATATTCATATGGGTATTCTAGTTGAAGATATACGTGCTCAACACAAAAGAAGGTATATGTATATAATAAGTAACGAATGTAGGTGAATCCTGTATGGGTAATTATGAAAGTAGTCTAAGTGAACAAGCAGAAACAAAAGATTCCGTTTTTTATTTTATGTTGCATTAATTTGCATTATAATATGAAATTATTTTTGTAAAAGTAGCAGAACAGTGGATCGTTGAATTGAGTTTGAAACTGTCTTAATTAATTCTCTTAATTTATGAAGTATTCCAAGGAACTTTGATTACTTCGAAAGAAACACGACTTAGATCACTTTCATAATCATAGATATGTATAATAAAATTCTCATGCTAGAATCATCATTCACCAAAAATATTTCGTATCCTAACCCAAGATTCGATTCAAATCGAATGCAAACATGATTAAAATTTCGACGGAAATTCTAATTCGAAGGCAAACATCCAGCTTCCTGTTACTCCATCCGAAAACAGCATTACATTTTGTTGGAATATATTACACTAATTGAGACATCTCTTATATAACAAGTAAATCTATTTGTATATCGTCACGAGATTCGTGTGTATTCACACTTGCTTTTGCTATTCACCTTTCTCCATAGGAGTACCGTACCACTAAGACACATATACATAATTATCTCTCTGAGATAAACCGTACTTTCACTGCTAAAATAAATTAAAATTAAATGATTTCTAACACATTTATGTAGGATAGGATTGTTTGGATTGGTTAAAATAGCCCTGTTTACTTCTTAATGGAATAAAATAAGCTTTATACATAGATTGACGGCTATGAAACAAGACGGATTCGCTATGAGCACGTTTGACTTTGACTTCTTACTGCCATACTGGCACACTATTAGCAACTTCCAAAAGACTCCTGGAGACCGTTCAAAACTGTAGACTGTTCATGACTGACGACTGTGGAGACTGGAGCTGCCCGTGCCCTTGCACCCTTACTTAAAACATTCATTCTGTCCTGTTCCATACCCAGGCTTTCCTTTCCAATCATGCCCCTTTCTGACGCAACCTCCGTGGGCCAGGTACTTCAATCACTCTGAACGCATCCCTAAACTTTCGCTCGACCCTACCACGAACATTCTTTGCAGTTAATTCGCTTGCACGTGGTCACTTCCATCCTAAGCCCAAACACACTTGGCATTCTTTCAGGGCCGTACTTATTCCAATCCCACATTTATTATACTAAACCGTATCGCGACATAAGAAAGCATGTAGAACATGCGAATATGAAAGGACACTACTTTACTTTCATATTGAAAATTCGACAAAGTGAAAGAGAGGAAAAAAGTGAGGGAAGGTGAGGGAAAGATGCAGCGATATCTATTGAATATCGGAATCTGAGAACATGGAAAATCAACGAGCACACATTTGCCCCTTTGACTTGCTAAATAGGTTAATTTGAATGTTTAAATTCTGGATCCGTTCTACTCAATTTGCGAGGACTCTGCGTCTGTTTAATTCCTTTCCTCCGTGCCGGCTATCCAGACCGTACTTGCATCAACTACCACTAAGCCAAGCCAGCTGGCCTGTTAACTTCCAACACGTTTCAAGCAGCCGACATACGGAAACGTCCGACAGCCCCTCACACGGATGCTTAAACGGGCCATGTGCTTCCTATATCGTTTAACTAGAGACTGCCACCTGTGCTTTACACTGTGATCTTACATTTCGTACCCCATTCTAATTATCCGTCTAATGAGAAGTCTAAATACTTGTTACAGGTTACATCGCAGCTTAATCACGTGCGGATGATTAGATAACTGTTACGCGACCGATTGTATTAAGAGGATTTAAACAGTCGACGAGACAGAGAGCCGTGTGTGCAATGGTGGTTTAAGGGTGTCGGTAATGTCGGTAATTTTTGTTTTATCCTGCCATACACTACTGATGCGTGTTTGTATTGTGTTAGGATATAGCGACACGAGGAACGAAAGTATAATATTTTTAACAATGTCGTTGGCTGTAAAATGTTGCTGTAGAATTTTGAATGTACCAATTGCGATGAAGAAATATTTAAAATTATTATTAGTATGTAATATTTAATATTTAAAGCATTTGTTATAACAGGAATTAGATATATTTTTTGTGATGAGTTAATTTTGTTGCGTCTTTATAATAACAATATTGATATTGCAAATTCTACAAGTGTAACTGTATATTTAAATTAAATATTGTTACTAATTTCAGGGTAGCTGCTATCATTAATGACCACCGTGGCGCCACTGGCAAGTTGCCAGTCGTCAGTGCCGCATACGTATCTGATTCCCTGTGAAACCGGTTTTGAAAAAAATATATACAGAATATATCTGAATATTAATTGTCATTTCAGACACAGATGTGTTATCCTATAACCTGAATTCAACAAAATATTTTCAATTTACTATGCTCGTATATTTATATTTTGTATGATTTTGTATAATATACACACTAAAATACCAATATTTTATTTTAATTAATATTTTCTATCGGAAAAAGAATTTATGAATGTGCGATTAGTCGATACTTTATACATGTTTTAATGTTTATATTTTGTACAGCTTTTAAATTAGTAATTATTCTACCCTCAGCCCCGTTACACTCTCAATCGCCAACCACCAAAATTGTAAATATTTATAATCGATATTTAATTTAAAATAATGCAACGATGCATGAAATACTAATACACAAAATTCTGTAAAATTCTGTAAATTTATAGCCGATTTCTTTTTAGGTTATTACCAAAAAAGTTCTGGGTACTTTATAAAATCAAAAGCTTTAAAATACCTAAACAGTTAAGGAGGTTTAACCCTACTGGAAATTCCAATTCTCATATAGAGTGGAATGTGTGTATTTATTTATTTACCAAGTACAAAAATTTACTTTGCCGTTCGTAAAATCCTGAAATATTTTCCTAAAATTTAATCAGAGTAAAAAGGTTTTTATTTTTGTAATAAATTATTTCGGGATAGCGCGTACGCAGTCCCGACTATCAAAAATTTTACGTCCGAGATATCCACATTAGGGATATTCGCAGAGGTCAGCTCAACCTTGGTGCAATGGAAGAGCCTCACCCTGGAGGAACCGCCTTCATGATCACGGTAACCTCTACGCCAGGTAAGTATGCTTTCCTCCGTTTCTTCGGGTTAGTTAAGCCCCACCGGGTGCATTCTTAGCTGCGAGAAACTAGATACTACTAGCACTACATAACGGCGAATTTGGGAACTAACTAGATTTGGACTTGACCTCAAATGAAATTTAGAATAATTTCGTATTTGCACGTAAAATTTCGAAACCTGAATATTAATTACAATATTTAATTTTAATATCTGAGTCTTTTTTTATTCTAAATATTATAATTTTTATATACAAATACATAAATAATTATATTTGGATACTATAACTATACTTATTATCATACACTAAACCGATGTAGACATTAAGAAATTGGCATTTTATATGTAAATATTAAATGTTGAAGTAAAATATGTTTATTAAATGTTGACTTATATTTTACAGGCGATTTTATTTCATTTCGTGTTTTTCATTTTATTTAAAAGATTTTTATTTTACCATTGTATTATGGCCATTCGGAAACCAAATAAATCAACTGAATTTCTTGCAAATTTCCTAATTCTACGTTATAAATTATTACAACTAATTTCCTTCGATTGCACGTTGTATAACAAATCATACAGTCTGAATTTCTTGGAACTGTTGTGCATAATTTTGGTGACTATTATTGCTGGCACAAATACGTGAATTAACATTCAGATTGTTTATTTGAATGTAGAATCGTTATTAGGCGTATGTACGTGCTTAGACGTTACACGCGAAAATGAGACAAAGGTAATATTTAAGCACACTGTACGTATAATAGCATAGCAATTATAGAACATTATTACTCTGATAAGTACTTCGGATGAAACAATGGTTAAGAGACATGGAATATAAATTAAGAAATAAAAAAATAGAATTCGATTCCAAATCTGAATTTTAAAAATGTTACAAATCATTGTTTATTTTCTTGTTTTTTTAAACTACTTCGATGAAATATTTGTTAGCGTAGGGCGAGAAATAAAATATTTAAATAATATATGTAATTTATATTTAATAATTCCCAATATGAAAAATGAAGACTGAAGAAATCAAGTTCAAACTGATCTTTATCAAATCTGATACGAGTGTGGCTTAATATAATAATCAAATTAAAATAATAACGAAAATTAATTTTTATAACTAATCCCAAATTTTTACATCTCTTTTTAATCACGAGATATTCTTATCTTATGAGGTATAATTTTCTAGGATAACAGTAAATAAAATTTTCTCTAGGAAGACTCTTAATTACTCGAATTTATTATACATCTGTAATTTCCATTTCTTCCGAATTTCCTAATTTTTCTACACGATCCTGCTTACAATAGGGTGTGTGATGTATGTATTTGTATACGTACATTCACAAAGACAAAACACAAAGAACAATAAACAATAAATAACAATCCTAAAAAAAGTTAGAATTTGTCGAATCAAAATTTGTTTGCTTAAGAGAAACAAAAGATTATAATTTATTATAGATTTTTAATCTAACTAAAAACTTCAGCATAACTGAATAATTTAGCCAAATAGACAAATAAACAATATATATGAAAATATCGATAACTTGAGAAAATACAATAGCATAGTAATAAAGAAACAGAAATAAAAGCAAAAATGATAGACGGATGGGAACTTATTTCAACAAATTATATAAATAATATTATTGAAGAACAAGTGCAAACTGACATCACATTATCTGCTACAGCATATTTATATAATACCAACATAGAGAAATCTATGAATAAAACAGAATATCTGTTAGAAAAGATTCCCTGTTTAAATAACAATATTCACTAAATTTTTGAACATTTAAAATCCTGCCACGGCCGGTCAGGTCAAATTGGCTCGATGCTTAAAAAAAGAAAGACTGTTAATAAAAATTCAATGAGTAGGGGATATTGAAGAATGATTACTTGTAATAATAACTCACAAATAAAAATTTTAAGAACATTCAATAAGTTGTACTAGGTTCAGTACTAGTTTGTACAATACATAAAATACTAGAAAACTATTTGTTTAAATATTAATTGTCCGGGATAGCGCGAACGCAGTCCCGACTACCAAAAATTGTACGTCCGAGATATCCACATTAGGGATATTCGCAGAGGTCAGCTCAACCTTAGTGCAATGGAAGAGCCTCACCCTGGAGGAACCGCCTTCTTGATCACGGTAACCTCTACGCCAGGTAAGTATGATTTCATTCCGTTCTCTGACTTACTTAAGCCCGTGCGGTACAGTTGT
Organism: Eufriesea mexicana; assembly: GCF_001483705.2. Classification (NCBI taxonomy): domain Eukaryota; kingdom Metazoa; phylum Arthropoda; class Insecta; order Hymenoptera; family Apidae; genus Eufriesea; species Eufriesea mexicana. The sequence continues at coordinate 409,258 of NW_016909647.1, forward strand.
AACTGCGAGAAACTCCGTATTGCTTGCGCTACATAGCGGCGACTCGTGGAACTAACCGCCTCACCAGACTTGACTAAACCGTTCATGGGAACTAACAATTATTTAATATCAAGCAATTGAAATATAAATTATATTGCATTTTGATGAGATATGACAGTGAATAATCACATAATATTTAACTTTAATTATTTAATCTATATGAAAAATATTTTTACCCATATTTCTTTTCTTTTTTTAATTTATTGGACAGAATTATTTTAACAGGAAATTATTTTAATCTAAATTTTAAGAATTATCAGTTAACCAATGTAATTTGTAAAGTGATTGTAAAATATACTACTACTCTCGTGCATTACAAAAATAGCTAGTATTAAATTTAGCTACAGATAAACGTATGATAAACGTCATTTTATCTCCTGTGATAACGAATTAAAATAATCTAAATACTTTAATATTCGGTATAGAATACGTTTGGAAAGCGTCGTTAGAATGAGAAAGAAATTCAATCTATTAGGAATAAACATTTATTTCTTTCTGCAAAGAAAAACAATGGCAAATACATGTTTACAAACTTCCTACGTAACATCGAAACATATGACTTTTGCTTTTAGCGGTTACTATAGTTATACCTAGTTATTTATTACTGTAACACTGTCAACTGTAAAATGTGTAAATATTATATCCAATTTGTTTCCAATAAACCTTCGATGTGAAGAATTGTGTTCGATATGAAAAATTAAATTTTCAATACTATTACACATGAATGTACAAGCTGTATTTTTATTACCGGACAGTTGACTATATAATGTGAATGAAACCTCGATTGTCACACATTTGTAAGAAATATGTAAAATATTTATACATCTATGCAAAATATTGTAAATTTTGTGAAATAAAATTTTGAATAAAAAATTCGTTAGGGTAGTCGTTAACACGGAGCCAATTTTATTTTACTGCCTATTTAGATGCAATATAGCATGGGTAAATATAGGAAATGCGTTTATGCATGAACAGAAAATAACGAGTAACAAAAGGGCCAATAATTCATACCTTATTTTTATTTTTAATATCTCAATAAGATCCTTCAGAAAGATAGAACAATATTTGTTATCCCTTTGCACTGGAGAATTTTTCATTTGATTCACCAGCAATTCTAACACAGGCTTTTACAATGACAAATTTTTAAATGCCAAAGGTTTTATGTTTAAAAATAATTAAGATCGGAACGCATTTAAATGAAGACAAAACCAGATAATTCACTAAGAATTGAAAGGCATATCTGAATATAGTTCCCACTTAATTGCAGATAGAAACACATGTTAGTGAAAATAAAAAAATTAACTAATTATAAATTCTTAATATCTCTAAAATGATACCCCGCGAGAGCAGAGAGTGTTGAAAAATAAATTTAAAGAGAACTTTAGTGGAGTGATTATAATCTCCAATTTTCTTCTACTTTTTCCTGTTGAAATAAGTACTTGGTTTGTTAATAAATTATTCCGGGATAGCGCGAACGCAGTCCCGACTATCAAAAATTGTACGTCCGAGATATCCACATTAGGGATATTCGCAGAGGTCAGCTCAACCTTGGTGCAATGGGAGAGCCTCGCCCTGGAGGAACCGCCTTGTTGATCACGGTAACCTCTACGCCAGGTAAGTATGCTTTCCCTCGGTATTCCATCCTATTTCCTACATCAACAACCTATTTTCAACAGCGAGAATAAAGGTCCTTCCGAACGCTCCATAGCGACTGCTTCGGGAACTAATCGTCACGTAAACCCCTACTCTTTGAAGCAACCCCATGGGTGCAACAGTATTCTTTTGGTGTGGTAGTGTGTAACGTACTAACCATCTGCAGACCGAGACCCTCTCAATTGTGAAACTTGACCTGAACGAAGGATTTTGAAATGTGGAATGAAAGACAGTTACGTTAGAAAAATTATACATTTTATTTTACACGAAGAAATTATTTCTTATGGTATCTATAAAAAATATACTAACTCTAGTGTGTAATCTATAAGTGCAATAATTCTGTGGATTTGTTACAAGGTAAAAAGTTTTTAATTATGTTAATATGAATTTGTAAATTTTTATTCTTTTTAATCATGTGATGATTTTGGAAAGCAATTTTATTTTATACTAATTTATTATTTTATTTATTTCAAAAAGGTTATAAAATTTTGTTTAAAAATTGTGTTTAATATATTAGATAATTGCATATTGTTTTATATTATATTCAAATAATATAAAATAATTTAAACGAAGAATAAAAATTAGAAAGAGTTTGCTCCATTATTTGTTGCAGATGATTCCTTTTAAAAATGTAATTTAATAGAAAACTTTCTACGAAATTTTTTAATACAATTATATAATATCATTAATCTCCCATTTTAAAAATGGAGGATATGTCTGAAAATATATACA
>NW_016909647.1:412434-536812 GCF_001483705.2 Eufriesea mexicana
TGTGTTTAATATATTAGATAATTGCATATTGTTTTATATTATATTCAAATAATATAAAATAATTTAAACGAAGAATAAAAATTAGAAAGAGTTTGCTCCATTATTTGTTGCAGATGATTCCTTTTAAAAATGTAATTTAATAGAAAACTTTCTACGAAATTTTTTAATACAATTATATAATATCATTAATCTCCCATTTTAAAAATGGAGGATATGTCTGAAAATATATACATTTATAGATTCACAAATATTATTGCCCTTCACTGGTATTCATTCAGTTTTGTTTCTTTTGGAATAGCTACTGCACATAAATATTGTCACGAAATATCGTAAAACAGATAAAACACGAAAGAATAATATACCAAGATTTATTTGTTATTGTAAGACAATTTTTAATTTATAATGTACAAAATTAAAATCACGTAACATCTGTGTTGATACAATTACATATAACTTTATATAATCACTAATAAACATAATACATAAAATCCGTGGATCGATATTTTTGAACAAAAAGAAAAACCTGTTATCGTTAAATCTTTGATTAACACTATATTTTACGTAAAACATTTACTTTAATTTTGTACAAATGTGATCAGTACTCGTCAATTATTCAATCACTCATCTGCTATTTATTTCGCAATAACCGATGAATATCGACACTCTCGTTACAATTTCGAATTTCTAATAACTATCCATCCATAACATAAACAATACGTATTCCAATATATATACTTTACATTTACAAAATATTCTCGTCCAACTTATTTATATATACATGTAGACGAACCATAACGTACTTTCAATTACAACATTGTTTACATAACAGTGCTCACTAAATTGCAATGTATTTACTAACCTCGTACTACTCCCTTCCAGCTGACATCACGATGTCACAGCAGGATCCCAGGAATTTATAAAGCGCAGCAAGTCCTTCAACATTTGCCCTCTCGCAGTTTGTAATAATCTGAAAATCAACAGACAGACTCGATCAGACCAGGTATTCGAATATTCGATATCGTTACTCACTATTTCTGTATGCCATCGCGACATATTTCTTCTCGCCGTTTACAGTGACAGTCGAATGTCGTAATAACAGACAGCGATTGTAACACAACATATGACAAACGCTCCAGAATGTGCGATCATTGAAATCGCGATCTCGAGCGCAAATTATTGGATTGCCATCGCCGTCGCTGTCCTCTTTGTACAATTGCGACGCCGACGTCGAGTTCTTATTTGCCTCCTTCATACTGTTCTCTACCTCGTCATCGCAATAAATGCAATTACAGGTAGGTTTCCTTTCGAAAAGTGTAGCAGCGTGAACCGCGATCACTACAAATACTGAATATACCATATTTTCACGTTAATCGTATTGCATACTTATTTTTACGCAATTATGGTAAAGACCATATCGATTCTGATATAAAAATACACAGTGACTCTGATCGTCGACTCCTGTTGCTTATAATGATACATTTTTAAATAACTATATCGATTGCAAAATTTGAACGAAATTCTGAATCGAACGATGAAGTTGGGGAAATAATTTGAAGAATGAATGATAATAACTTTGATTGTCAATTTGGATTATCTATAATTACATGTTCTTACGTGACTTTATTTTTGTAAAATCTCCGAATAAAATTTTGCAAGTGACGAAATAATTTGAGGGATGATTTACAACGATTTTGATTGTTGATTTCTATTGCCTAGTATAAAACCATCGAATGAAATTTTAGAAGCGAAGAAATAATTTAAAGAATAAACGATAATGACTGTGATTGTTAATAGTGCTATTAGTAGCTATGTAGATACACGTGCTTGTTAAGTTATACTCGTGGTTATGGTTTCTATGGCATAAAATTCACGTAAATGCGTGTGTTTGATACGTAAACCTACATATTATAATTGCTCTATACGAGGACGGCATGGCACGAGACCGAAAGAGAAAACTGGAACTACAGAAAAACGAAGTCACAAAGTCGATGAATGAACGAACTCGCAGACGTTGCCAGTACAAACTGAAACTATCCGATGATTATACGATGTTGTATTTCGCGTATTGCAGTGCCGTGCCATAAATTCATTTTCGTCATTTTTATCGAAACGTTATTTTATCCGGAACGGACGTTAAGATAACGTTAACCGCGATAAAATCTGACAAATTCGGTAATAAAAAATAGAGCTCGAGCGTACACAATGGATCACACGCATATAAAGGAAATTTATCGCAATAAATGCATTTGAAACGTGGATTGCAAATGTGCGAAATATATACCGTTAGATGTAATTAAAATATATAAAATTATGCGACATTTTGAATAACGACTATAGCGTTGAATTTTATGCAAAAATGAAAGAAACGCGAAATGCTTTGGATACGAGTACGCTACTGTTTCATTGTGTATCAAATATATCGGCACAGTGACCTTTGCCATCAGTGTAGCAAAGATTCAATACGTATCAGCGTTACAATAACATACATTTAGCTAGTTACTAAAATATCACGATGTTTAATTAATTTCTCGTTGAAATTGCGTCGAGCAAAATTATTATTAACTTTCAGAATTAAATAGTAAACTATTATCATTTTGAAAAAGAAAAGCAGGTGAACCAGTATTCACATTACACGATTAAAAAATTAAGGTATCAAAAATTATTTTATAACCTGATATCTTCGGAATAATTATGAAAGGATGAAAATATTTCCTTCGATTATTCGCTTTTTTCTTGATTTTCGTATACTGCTCATTTTCTAAAGCGTTTTCGAGAGCTAGACATCGATAGATCGAATTCTGCAACTATTCACAGATTTCCCCTACACACACAGACACACGCGTTCACGCATACGTTTGCATAAACGCGAATCGCTGTTTCATTCGATTTTTTAGAAGTACATTCGACCATATTTTTATTTCGAAGCTTTTCGAATATCTTTTTCCTCTTTTACGAAACAGTTTATCCATCGTTGCCTCCACCACGACGTTATCATCTTTATGCTAACTGTTTGCGGGTAGTAACGCACAAGGTGATATAGTCGCTGGTCCAGGGAGACAGAAGCAATAACACTGAGCTCTGGGCTCGTTTCTACCTTGACTCGAAAAAAGGGAAATAATCAACGCTGAATTTGCCAGTTTATTTTCAAGAATTAACTGGTAAATCGCCGCGACATCGCGTATATGCATGTTAAAATAATATCTTTTTAATGAATGCGGAATAATTTGCTGAAAGCTTTGAGTAATTGAATTAGAAGAATCAGAAGTTATACGTTCCACGAAACTGAAATGGGGAAAGCTCGTTACCGAATTTTTGCTAACTTATTGAAATTAATAAATAGACTAGAAGTAAAACAACGAGGAGGATAGGTACCATTTCCATACCTCGAGTAAAGGTACTTCGTTGTATTTAGATATTTCGTTGAAATATTAATTTATGCGAAACCAACTAAATTGTGGGAACATCGAAAAAAGTGAATTTTGATATATTTTATTTAATACTACTTCCTTTTTAAATAAACGTAATGAAATATAATTGCATATCACGGTAAGGTCTGAAATTTTCCAATCATTATTAAACTCTTAATCGTAACGACCTTATCGAAACAAATAAATATTTTGATATTTTCAATAATTTTATCAACATCTTGTTTAAAAATTGACATGTTTAGAAAAAATATATTACTTAAATATTTTATTTTTTTTTTCATTTCACCTAATATCGCTGTCTTTAATAAATGTTACGGAACATAATTCTATATCACAATAATGTACCAATTTTTATCTAGTCGTTATGAAATTTTTCATTATAACGTTCCTACGGAAACAAACGAATATTTCGATATTCTTAATATTTTAATTAACATCTTATTAGAGGGAAGTAAAGGATGCCTCTGATTCCTGTTTCATCTAACGAAATGTCTGCGAGTTATTTAGAAAGACGTTTGCACTATTTAATAACTCCAAAGTATACCGTGTCGTATGATAAAACGACATTCTTCCGTTTAGGCCATTAAGCTTATGAGAGTAATAAGATTGCTTTATGGAGAAGGTAATTCAAAAACAACTTCGCATACTCTCATGATTATTGTGGGAAATTAAGCTTCTGCTATAACGGGGAACGTTTAGAAACGTCGATAAAAGTCGAAAGCCGTTTCGACCCGTGACTTAACGCTCAAATCTTTGAAGTTTATTGGCATAACAATGGGTATTTCGTGGCTGCTGACAATTGCATAATGTTGTGACTTATGAACTAATTTACATCTTAATCCGAGCGACCATTGTTCGACGCCATTGTTACTCAAGAGCTCACTTGTGTCTAGGGTGGCAAACTTCGAAGGGCTGTAAAAACACGTCGTATTTATACTCGTCGATTCGCGGTTCTCCTCGTCAATGAGAAACACGAAAAACGTATATAAAATATCTCGATCAGAACGGATGGAAAAACAATTAACGAGAAGTGAAATTAATTTGGCATTTTTCCAGAACAATTCATATAGAAATCGCATACGTACAAACGGTGATTCGAAATGGTACGTATCAAGGAAGAGTCAAACGCTTTGAAGGATTTATACGAAAAAGGAGGTCCAGCATCCGATTAACAACTTTTTTAATTCAATTTATTTTACGTCTCGGGTAAAGAGATTACTCATTTTCGATATGTCGTATAAAAATATACGCCACCGTTAATTAATTTCGTCATATTTAATCTTCTCTTTGGAATATGGAACGTTCAATCGTACACCAATCTCTAAACGAATAGTAAGCGAGGTTGCCATCGAGCAAACGAATATTCCAATTTTCAGATGACATAGCTCGTCTTTTTCTTTTTTATTCGTTCTTTCTCGTTCGGCACTTGACTCCATTAAGCCGCTTCCAGACCCCGCTGTTCTGCCTTTACATTTTCATTTTCGATAAATTCATTATAAAGGAACTCAAACGCAATCAATATTAGATATCTTATAAATATTCTCCTAATTAGAACAATTCGTATTGATTTTTCCTCACTGGCGCTTGTTATATCGAGAGCAACTTCTGTCTTACTTTAAATAGAAATGCGACTTTTAGAACAGATTTCACGAGAATAATGGGGACTTCTCGAGAATGACATATGCCAAATTAACAAATTCTTCAGAGCAATCTTAAAAGATAATAATTTCGATAATTTTTGAGGACAAAAATGATTAGAAAGTAAACACATTTCGATAACATCTCCATGTCAGATCGAAGATTATCAAATTCCGATTATTTACTTATGATAGGAAGAGGAACATATCTATTTAGAACTGGAAGAAATCATGAACATTCGTGTTTCATCAATTTTGTTTAGTACCTCTCGTTCATCGGATAGGCTATTACTATATTCCAAATATTCTATTTTACCGAAAATAATTCCCGTCACAGCTGCATGAGCTTCATCACAGCTAACGAAGCTGTGCAATCCTGATTAATCCGAATAATAATTTTCGCAGATCCGTAATAATCAGTATGAACGCGGCTTTATGTGCAACAGAAACGAAACGTGATTTCAAAAGAGGGGTATTGAAGTGATGGATAGTGTGAGGGGTGGCGATGGTAGAAAAGGGTATTGGAGGGTGAAGAGGCTATGGAAAATTGTCAATCAGTACGAACCATCTAGACTTGATTACAACTCCAGCATTGGACTTGCAGTTTGTTTCGATGTTTCAGAGATGGCTGGTTGAATTTTTATGCTGAGATAGTGAGGTTCAGTTAGCCTTATATCAGTAATAAATATTTGCGGTTTTATCGTTTACCGTCTCTGGAGATTTCTTTTGCCATTTTACTCTCTTTCCTGTTAGATACCGTTCGTAAAGTTCGTTTAATATATGCGGAATATTGTATCTCGTGTTCGTCATTTATTCGTCGTAGCTTTGGATTGATTAATTTGCGAATGTGACAAAAGATTTCCCTTACCATTTCAATCTCTCTGAAATAAGTATCATTTGTAACGCTTGGTTAATATATGTAGAATATTGCATCTCGTGCCTGGCATTTATTTTGCAATAACTTTGGTGTAATTAATTTTTTAATAGTTACAAAATTTACTAAATGTAACCGTGAGTATTGTATTGAATGATGAGAATTTTTGTGCAGTTTAGAGTGAAGATGTTTATGTTCTCTTTTATTGTTTATTATCTTGGTATTAATAAGTATACCGAAAGTTTTGATATATATTTCATGAAAATAATAAACTAATACTTAACATTATTTTATGAATAATCATTCAAAGTAATAATGATGTACTATTTATTATTTTATAAAAATAAGAAAAATACGTATCTTTATATTTAAGATATAGACAATTTAACGTTTCGATGTTAACGTTATGGATTATTCCAAGTTTTATCTATTCTGCGGGTTTTCGTAGCATCAATGTAAAAGACAACTTTCAAGGTTAATATGATATTATTTATATACTTAGAACGTAAACAAATTAGGGCCGAGAACTAACCTCTACAGTATGTTATAAGATAGGGAAGATGCAGGCCAAAGGAAAAATACTGTATCGAATAAATAGGTCTTTGTAAGTAGATCATGAAGAAAATTAAAGAAAAGTTCATTGGTATACCATAAGAATATTACTACACAGATTGAAATTCGTAATAATATTTACTTGCTAGAAATAAAATTTAGAAATACCGATCTACATATGTATAATGTATGTATACTTGTCTGATTATACTATCAATAATATAATCAATAATAATTAGTGATATAATTAAAATAAATATCTATATATAATTACGTCCCTATTTCAATAAAAATTGATATTAATTTTATCAAAGATAGTTATACATTTTCAATAACTTAAAACACGAAACCATTCATATTGATCCATTTTGTAATTCTGGTATTAAAAAATATACAAAATACCATATTTTTCATTTTATTGATTTTTTTATAGTATAAACAGCGATTAACGTAATATTAATATTGGAAATAAATACATCAAAGAAATAATATTCATTTCATATGTGTATATATAACGTTAGCATTTTGTCTAATAATTACTAACATTATTTGACAAATAGTTGTTTCCTGCCGATAAAATGGAATTTAGCTATAGTTCATATGTGAACATAGACACACATACATACACATACGCGTTTCTAGACAATTCTAACCCTTGATTTCACATTCAATCGACTCTCCGACTTTCAATCCGCTTTTGGTTTATTTTGCTATCTCCATTGGTATACGATCAAAACAATTTCAATCAATGCACTCCATGTAGAAAACCACATTCAAAAACAATTGAACGAACTCGATAACAGTTCAAAATTAACATAATAATCTACATTTTAAACGAAACCTGTAAAGTTATACGTTTTTAATCACGTATGAAAAGAATGACTTATAATTAATATTGTTTTAATAATTTACAAAGTCAAATCTCTTTGCAATGAATTCACATTAGAAATTATTCGCATTATTCGTATAACTATAAATAATGTATACTGCAAAACCAAATTTCTCGCAAGACCTTAACGTAGTAATAAATTTTATTTGCTTAAATAAAAAATACCTGCTTAAATAAATGTTGAAGGTAACATTTTCCGTGTAAAATTTCACGAACGTTATTGTTAATGCGTGAAACCTGGAGCACTGGTTGATTTACCCTTTGCAAATTTCAAAAAGAAAGTTTCGTTTTTGCTTGGAACAACCACAGGCGATTAAAAACTTAGACACACGACTCGTACACATGCGCATTTGCTATCACACATCTAAATTTTGTACAAGATGTTCAACGACAAGGTAATACTTAAGAACAAATGATAAGATTTATTAATATTGGATAATAATTAATAAATCAATCGCAATATTAATTAAAAATGAATTTAATATTTCAAGAATACTTTTTTACACGAATACATATTTTTCTTTCTTTTTTTTAAGTATATCATCTAACATTTAAAATATTAATATATAATAAATAACAAAAATATAAATATAATTCGTTAAAATTTATTTTATATTTAAGAAATATGTTACCTAATATTCAATATACTTTAAAACATCTAACACTAAATACATTTTAGTACAAAAATGGTTTCCTATATTTCAAATACTACATTGGAAATACTTATATGTAAAATAAACCAAATAATAGTAATATTCAATCAACTTGTGAAAATTTATTATTAATATTATTGTACCTCTAAAATATAATTTTATGTAAAACTTTAATTATCTCGTATTAACATGATCGTACTTTATCCATTGAGTTTATGCAAAGTCTCATAATATATTCGTATTTTCTAAAATATTAGCTGTTTGCGATCCTTTTATAATCCTTACTAAAACGATAGTAAAATAGTTCAGAATTATGGTAAAATAATTCCATCCATAAAGGATTAACATAATTTGTACAACGTGAAAATTTCTAACATTTAAAAACGATGCATATTTCTAAAAAAAATGTTCGACACCAAATTCAGAAGCTCTATACATTCCCAACACCCCTTCAACATTAAATTCAAACCTCGACCAAAAGCCAATCCACAAAACCTCGAGAAGTACGCATACCAGTCTCATTCAACTATTGTACAAACTTTTTCTGATTTCGAAGTTAAAAGAACTGTCGCCAAAGTCAGGCGTCATACAAAGTACAGAATGCAATCAAGAGAATCAATAGATAAACGCATATATGTCATTTCCAGACACGTGACTTCCTACGTTCGTCCCCATTTGTCAACCTATTCACCCCAGATCTATTCTCATGTCAATAATAACGGTTAGCCGATGCAGGCGCATCCCACGTACCAGTTGATGTACGTGTGTCTCATCGTCCGTGTCGCACGTGCTCATATGATTACGATGGAGTAAGAGTTCACACACGGGATGAGATACATGAATGAACCAACGGTCACGCGTGTGTGCATGCCTGCGTGGGTGTCAACCACCCTCCATTCGCCGTTAAGTGACTCTACTTGTAGTTTCGATTAAAGAGAGTGAAAGTAAGGCAGCTCTTCAACGAGCGTGTACAAAAGCTTAGAAAGGAGTTAAGAAAATCTCTTTAAGAGAAGATCGGGTAGAAGAGCGACGTCGGTCTATCCTGAAGAAACTTTGCAATTCGTACAGTTCGCGCAGAAATTCGTCACATGCAATTAATCCTCTTTTCCTATCGCCCATTTTCTAGAGAATTATTCTGAAATTCGGATCGGTGGATAATTTATTTCGAGTATTTTATTCGTGGGAGTTAGAAATTAATATGGAATGTAAAATATACTACGGAAATATATTCATTACGTAAATGTAAAAATTATTACACTGGTATTATTAAATATAGCTTCATTTTTTATTTAAATATAAGTTTGTTCTTCATAAATTATTGGAAGGTGACTACACGCAGATTTAATTGGCTGAAATATGTTCAACGTCTAAACGATTTCCTAAATGTTTTATTATCGAGTTTTAAATAAGTTTTTGTTTCTTCAATTAACTGATATACTATAGATCAGTAATTCTCAACCTTTTTGGGCTAGCAGCACGTTTTAAAACTAGTTTGACTGCAGCACACCATGATTATTAGAAAAACAAATTTTATTTACTTGGAATGACAACAAATTTTGTCAAAAAATTCTCAATATTTCTCAAAATATCAAATACTTTTATTACTAGAGAAATTTCAATAAAATTCTTGCATTATATTTGAAATACTCTCGCAATACATCGATTGAGAAACACTGCTATAGATGATTCTTTTCATAAACCTACATTGGAGAATTTTGTATTACACATTTAGAGAAAATAAATATGTTTATTCTCAATAAATGCAAAAGATTGTAAAGAGAAAATTTTAATATCGAAGTACGAAAATATTTAATACTCTTTGAAATATATGTTTGTCGATTTTACTTGTGAATTTTATTTTATTTTATTTATTTACGAAAAATCCATGTTACAAAAGATAATCACATTTATGCCGAAGCTTATATTCTACTCGTGTAATTGAACATGTGATTTCATTTCTTAGGATCAACAGAATTGTTCTGATTTGTGAGCACTTTGAGAGCACGTGCTCACGATCAACGGAAGCAATTCGTGAAAGAATTTTCAGATAATAGAATTTATCCAGCAGCAGTCGCACACGTGCAATGTGTCAAATAGAAGATTGCGGCACGTGTCTGACATTACATCGTATAAAAGATTACTTAAACTTGGAAATGATTCTATTCATACGATATCCGTGTGTATTCTTGTGATGAACGATTTCATCAATAATCACATACTTATCGTCATAATCCAGATGCAAATGAATACTACACACAGAAATCAATTTCCAATATCTTTCAGAAAAAGTTTGTTTAATCCTATGTAATAGTTCAAATCAGTTCGTACTTTATAGCTACAAATTTAGGTTCCTTGAAATTTATCTTGTTTTATTCGCTCAGAAACTTATTTATAAAAATAATAACCGATAGATAAACAATTCGTAAAGATATATAGAAATGTATATCAGTAGCCATCGATGGAATAAAAATAAAAAGCTTGTAACTATCGTTCGGTAATTATGACTATAGTTATATCAAGAAAATGATAAAACAGTCCAATTTACAAAAATAGATATTTTATGAGAATTTATTCGCAAAATTCGAACAAATATCAACGCTATAACATGTAGCTAAATATGCTGTATACGATGTAAATAATAATAATTAAAATGATAGATTAAAAATAGATAAACTTTACCAAAAGCTATAGCGCGTTATCGAGTAAATAAAAGAATAAACTACACGAAACACGTGGTTTCGCAAGACTCGATAGATCTAGAGTTAAATAAGAATATCGTAACGAATAAATTGATCGACGTTCACGCTTTGGGAACGTATCAGATGTATAAGTCAAACAGTCAAATGCAAGAAATTTTACCGGTCCCGACGTTAATGGTGTCGGCCAGCCGGGAAGAGAAAAGAAAGATGAAAAAATTTAATTAAACACCGACGCAAAGGAGAAGGTAATTTTGTCGCACTTCCAAGGAATCGCAAAGGAAGTCTGTGAAGGGTGGCGACATTGGACATTTTCCCAAGCATACAAGATCCAAGAAGCGAGTGGCAAAGGTCTGCCCTCCCTTTAAAATCTATAGTTTAAACGGCGTGGAGGTAACGTAGATAGCTATAATATTAATAGATTGAGTTTTCTAATTTTCAAAAGTACACTATTAATATCAAAGCCATTATTGTTCTCATACCGAATTACGTACATATTCTATTCCGATAAAGCGCAACGGCACGTAATGTGGTGAATTTAAAGGGATGTAATGATTTTAAGGGTGATTTTAAAAGGACGCAATTATCTAAATTGAAATTGGAATCAAGCTAAAAGTAAAACGATACGTAATAAATCAATGTACAATTTAAACGAAATAACGATAATTCGTGTATTTTGCAAACTACATACAACTACAGCAAATTTGATATTTTAAATTTGATATGTTACATTTACGTTAAAATTTAATCTTTCTTTTATACTGCCGTTCATTGTATAATCACAACGGGAACGAATGCATCGAGGAAGCTTTCATAATAATTTGTACGATATTATATGAAAGTAGCTACGGGATTTCAAAAAGGTATGTAAATTATCTGAGTTATGAACATGATATGTATTAAGTGAATAATGTATTGCACAATATGGAAACTCTCACGCTGCCTTCATAGAAACATAATATTTTATTTCAAAGATATTTACTAAACAATTCATAAATATTAGGTTGGTTAAAAAATAATTGCAGATTTTCGTAGTATATGGTATTCCCTTGTTTTTCAATACAAATCAGTGTATTTATACCGATAACATTCTACACTATAAATAATTATTCCTTCATCCACTTTTACTTCACTCTAATTTATTATTTTTCCATAATTTGAAAAAATCACATTTTTTTATTTGTAGATATTCATTTTCATCTTTTATTGTAGATCTACATTGAAATTGTAGATATTCATTTTCATATGTTACATTCGTTAAACAATGCCTTATGAAACACGCTATCATTAAAATAGCTTATTGGGTGTTAAAATAATGATTAAAATATTTTCACAAGATAATTCCACTAGATGCTAGTGAGTAACGTCCATTACAAGAGTACTACACAGTATAACGTGTAAGGATAGCGACTAATCCTACGTTGGTGCGTTGAGATTCTCATTCTAGCAGATAAACATGACGACCCTGAATTTTGCAAATTCAATGCTTCTCTAGAACCGTTTTACAAATGTACACTCTGAAATGTCTCTCTCACAGTCAAAAATAAATATTTCCTTTGCATATCAGTAGCTGAGCTGTGTCTAAAAAATATTAAAAAATATCCGCAAATAAAATTCCGTCGAAAATCCAATTTCCAAATCCTAACATTTTTAAGAAAAACCTTCGTCATTTAATCCTTTCCTTGGTTTACTCCTTCCTCCAAATTTACATACAACTCTTACGGTTAATTTACTTCTTTTCTTCATGAATATACATTTCATTTTACATATTTGTAAACAATATACGTACACGAGTCACAAAATACATAGAAAGGACGATAAGAAGAAATTCACGTGTAATAAACAAGAGCATATAATACAAATTGCAAAACGTACTCGATTTTTGAGTATAAATTAAAAACTTACTATAAAACGTGTTCACAGGAATACAACGTATAAAATATGCTTTTCCTCCGTAGAATATCTACCCCAGCAAGCGTAATTACCATCTCGCGTAATATCACCAAGATGCAAATAAAGCGCATTTCGCACCTGAAATATTAAGATATTATCTCAACACAAATACGCGTGATGTAACTAGATAACGTGTCAGGTGAAAAAAAATCGTGATTCATTTACGTTTATTATTAAACTTAAGAGAGATTGAGAATAATCCAGTGTCAGGTATTTTAGCGACGGTTTTTGCAATACGATGTACGCATTTACCACATCACTCGGTCCACTTCGATTGTTTCAATTTGATGCATTATTAATGAAAAATTCTTCGTGGCTCTCCTCCATAAACTTCCATTAATCTTTGATACACGCAAAAACTACATCGCATTATCACGCCAGCCTGATAACGCCGTGAAAAAATCTTACCTATCTGGCGCACAGCATATCGTGGAAATTAGTATTCAAAGGGCCGATAATATCGCGTTAACGGGTTTTTCGTATGAGGAAGCTTACGGAGTATTGATTTTACCGAACCTTTAGGTAAACTGCGTCGAGCATACGATCTCCGTTTGATTGGTGTATTAGCGTCGATGAACTTTTCTGAACGCTTTTCATGTCGTTCAACTCTACTTACTCTGTCCGCAATTCCAGCTAAACGTCTAAGGAATCGCTGGGATAAATGAATATAATTGCAAATAATTTCGTAAAGATTAAAGATATTTCAGAAAACATCCTTCATTCGGCTGGAAAATTAATTTTCTATCGTTAAGTCATGATTACCGAGAACCAGGTTCTAGACATAGTTTCTCCGGAGGCATATTAGAGTGGAGATTGAAAGATAACTAACTAATGGATATGCAGAAAATTAAGGTCTCGTTGATTGGAATAGAGGAATAAAGATGTCAATTACTTGGTATCAATAGTTGAGAGTAAGAACTCCTGCTCAAACGAAACCTATAGGTATAAATGCCAATAAATATGTCGGTTTCTTTGATAGAGTCCCGAAATAATATTGGCTTTTATTTCAGTTTTCGATAATACATCATTTCGGTTTTAATACCATATCGGTATTGATATTTTGATTATAGTCAATTTCGGTATTGCATCGGTTTCAGTATAATTTCACTCATACAATACCGGTATTAGATCGCTAGTTAAAGGCTAATATTACTTGATACACCTTCGTGAACGAAATACGTAAAAGCTCTTGCTGAATTGAAATACGAAATAACAAAAATTTCGTCACGATAAAATACAAAATTGTTATTAAATAAGTGACGAAAAAGAAGGGAACGATATTCATTAGTACTGTGTGAAATACAAGAAAAGAATCCTAAAACGATCACGAGAAGCAGGTACAGATAATGCCACGTTGATGAAATTTTTAGAGATGAACCGTAAATCGTTGTTTAGACCACGGGATGTTAACTAAGCGAGCAACTCACTGGTTAAAAGCATAAAAGTATGAAAGCTACGGTGCAAGCGGGGACAGGTAATGAAGTAACTAAGAGAGATGAAACGCGGTACGTTGTTGTAACTTTGCTTTCTAGCTTTCAGGACCAGTGTTAGTCCACTAGGTGGTTCATCAGTTGAGTCTGTGGCAAATGTGAGGTTACTTCCATCCTCTTTCATCCCTTCGTTCATCTGTACTTTCTCTGGAGGCCATCAACTCCTGTCTTCTTGCTAATCTATAGAGTATTCCACACTTTCCCTCTTCCTACTCCGAAAACCGGACAAGGCTGACCTTTACTCGTTTGACCAGAGGGGTCAGAGATCCGCTTACGCTGCTACGAATTTCAGATTCCGTAAATCCACCAAAAGTTTGACCTACGTCACTGGCTTTCCACTTATCTGGCAAACATACAAGGTCCGTGGGAACAGACGAGACTACATAGCTTCCGACACGATAAACAGAAATTGCGACGTAACGTCGAAAGGAAATCCATGTAAATTCTAGTTTCCTTTTCCTGAAAAGCGAGATTTGGCTATCTACCATTACTGTCCGACCGGCGAAATATTAGCGGGATATTCGGTTCCTGCGGGACACGTAATGGATATAGCCAACAACGCGTATTCATAACACTACGAATTCGACAAATCACCGAGTTTCGGCTAATACAGATGGAATACGAGAATCTAGAGAAACGATTGAATAAGACGTAAATTGCATTTATCAAAAAAAGCTACTAGACATTTCTTTGTAAAATATTTTTAGAATATATTTGTATAATATTAATATATTTTTATAATATGTATATTAAAAAGTAAAAAAAGATAAGAATAATATAGATATGTTATTCTTTAAATATATAATGTATAATATATATTTTATATTATATATTACATATACATATATTATTTCATACTACATGATATGTAATTATAATATATTAATATTATATAATATGTCATATATAATCTATTTGATTTATAATTTATAATATAATATACAATATATTTCTTACTCTTTTATTCGTTTAAATTTTGATAAATTACGTTCCCAATTAGAAAAATGTGGAGAAAAATCATTTTTATCAGTGACAATTTTCTTTGGAAGTTTCATAATATTCAATATTTAGTGGAAAAAATTGAGTATCCTAGCAAAGAAGCAAATAATTATTTTTGTATGCTTGACTTTTAATCATGGTATATATATATATGTAATACTTATAACCTGGTTATAAAATTCAAATTTCATTTGAACCTGTGGTTTGTGTACGTACATCGATAAATCTTTATTTGCGCTCTACAAATAACATTCGCTTAAATTACGTACACAAAGCTTTAGTCAACATGATTAAAATAGTATTGGGATATATGTTAAACTGAAATATTAAATTAATATTATGTTTTATTTAACAGGTAACGTAACTTATTTAATAATTATTCAAGAAAGGAATGTATAAACGATCTGGTCGACATATCGACAATACTTTAAAAATTAAAGTAATTACTAGTGTTACTCGAAGAAGACAAACTCATGATTAAAATCTTCTACTTCTTCAGAACAACATTATACATTTTCATTTTTCTATCTATTAAACTTTAAATATAATAAATTTGTCAATAAAAAGATGTACCTACTAAATACTAAAATTTATGTTTCCTGTAATCGAATATCACCTAATTAAAAGTGATATTGAATTGCAACTGAGTATAAAACGAAATAAAAATTACAAGCCACAACAAGGTAGTATATTGAATTTCTCGGTATTGTATCAGTACTATCTGACGAAATGTTATCAAGCAGAAGGTATTTAAAATACAACTTCGTGAATTTCTTTTGCGTAAAAGTAAAGAGGGATCGAGTTAATGCGGAAACTTTAATAATGCCGATTTTAAAATTCGACAAAGAGACTGACAATCAGTGATTCTATCGGGAATCTAATTGTTGACGAAAATAACGAAGTCGGAGTGGGTAACAGGATATAAAAGAAGGAAAAATGCACTATCTCATTCGCTTTTGTGCGCGATATAGCAGTCGGTATACACTTGATTCAACAAAGCAAATCAGACTTCGACACGCGAAGTCGGTATGAAGCAACACGCGAACTATGGCCTCCCCTTTGGCCAATCTTTTTCCTGGTTTCTTAGCCTTGCCTATGCTCCCACGTGAAATTAGTGTCAAGCTAATTTTCTGGCTGAATTTAGAAAACTTCTTTGATCGTGTGTCCCAATGCTGCCTGGCTAATAACGATCACCTCTCTTCCCTTACCCTTTCTCTTCGGCTTACCTCCAAAACGCTATTTCAACGAAATACCAATTACTTTGTAACGTGAAGTGCATTGCAAATTTTCTTACCGAGATTTTAGTCGATAATGTTTTGACGAAATGGCATATGGTTATTAAAAACTTTTGATTATGATCCAAGATTATGTTTAATAATCAAATTATGCATCACTGAATTTTGTATTTATAGCATTTTGCATTTTATTCGTTATATATATAATAATAAAGATGAAAAAATTAGAATAAACAAAAAAATAAATAAATATATATATACTTAAATAATTTTGTATTTTCTTATGTATATATATGTATATATATACATACACGCGCACAAGCGCGCGTGTGTATGTATGTATTATGTACATATATTCTCCATATTATTAAGAAAATATTTTACTAACCATGTTTGATTAAATAACACATTAAACTTTAAATCTTTTTGAATAAAACATTATATATTATATACATATACACATAAGTTACGTAATACTCAAGTGCTTAAAATATATCCAAAAGTATCTCAATTGAATCAATATTTTTATTCGATAAATTGTTAGATAACGATTTACCTATATAACAAATTTTGATTTCTTCGTATTTGAATTTCCCGCCTGCACTGAATATATTGAAATAATGAATACAAAATATATATTGTAACATTAGATGTTAAGCCATTAAAAATCGTAAAAAAAGTAATTGTGTCGTTTATTGTTCCCTTCCATTTCTTTCAAACATTTATTTTGGATAATATGTTTATATGCTATTTGTACTACTACGTCACTGCAATGTCGCCATGTTATATGTAAAACTCTATTTCATAAGGAACATGGATATTAATATGGCATATATTTTAATATATTCTACATATAAGATTCTGGTCAATTTTTCACGTGTATCTTTCCCAATTCCTTACTTTGATGCATATTTTCAAATAGAAACTTGTTATAGATAACAAAAGAAGTGCAAGAAGTGGCAATATGATTTCGTATAATTATTGTCGACAAATTCGAAATATGGTTATGGCGCCTAACAAAAGTTTTGCAGAGTGGAGACGAAAATGCAATTCAATACTTACAATTATTTTTGACGTCTTTCTTATGGATTCAAGTTCTGGATAATCTTACAACATAGCACACAATAATTAACATCACTCTAATACACGTTTATCATTATTCAATAATTGTAAATTAAAATAACGCGATCAAATTTTAAAATACGTCGAGTTCGAATTCGACGTCTCAAAAACTGACTTTATTTCCGCCGCAAGAGGGCACTACAGTACTGTACGGTATAAAATCAAATATTCCTAACATAAAAAGAGTATTCAAATATTTTAAATATGTACTCTATTTATATAATATAATAAAATTATCGTCATATTTTGGCAATATTAAAATTATTATGTATTCTTTTTCTTCAAATAACTTTCTCAAAAATATTTATAAAATTGCTATGAAATTTATAATCACTACTACAAACTTTACCAGTTTTAACTCTTTATAAAATTATTAAACAGATATTTATATTTCAACATTAATATCTATTTTTTTAATTAAACATAATAATACATCATGATTTATTGGAGATTACTGCCATCTAACGAGAGCATCTATAAACCATGCTTATGGATATACAAGAAATTGTATAGTAGTCAGTCAAGTATTCCGTTAGTACAAGGTATTGATACAGTGGTGCT
Source organism: Eufriesea mexicana (assembly GCF_001483705.2). Classification (NCBI taxonomy): domain Eukaryota; kingdom Metazoa; phylum Arthropoda; class Insecta; order Hymenoptera; family Apidae; genus Eufriesea; species Eufriesea mexicana. The sequence continues at coordinate 430,524 of NW_016909647.1, forward strand.
GTTGTTGCGATGTAAAAGGTTTGCATGTCGGGCGGGTCGAATAGATGATGTAGAAGTCGAAACTACGACAATTTTTATCATTCATACCCGTGAAATACGTTACACGACAAAAGGTGACTGTTTTATATGTTCTTTCGTCAAAAATTAAATGTTTTACATTAATTCATTGTATGAATATTATTACATGACAGATGGGCATTCTTCATTAAATGCAATGCTGAAATCGTAATGTGAATATTAATTATTGTGCTATTCATTTGTATGCAATACTTCCCACTAATCAAATCATTTATTTTTCTGTAATTGTAAAAATTCATGATTTTTATACATATATCTATAGAACAAAAATTGATCCGAAATTGACGTCATAGAAGAGAAATCAATAATCGTACTAAATCCGGTTGAAGTTCCGTTAATGTTTCGCGAAATCTGTCAAGGATTTTATAATTTCTGCAATGTATTCAAAATGACTCCATGGATTATCAAATTCTTCTATTAATAAAGTGTTTACGAATATTATTTAGGTATTAACAGAACAACAAAATGATGTCTGACAGAAAAGCAGAACTTGAAAGAAAGAAAGCCAAGCTTCAGGCAATTAGAGAGGAAAAAGAAAGGCGTAGAAGAGAAAAAGAACAGAAAGATGTAAGAATTTTTTGTTTAAATTTCAAATTTATAATCTTCTTCAACATTTATTTATTTCTTAAATTTTTGAATTAAAGGTTGAAGAGGCTACAGTTCGTGCTGCGGGAACAGATAAAGACCACCGAAAAGAATTAGATGCTATGCTTTCTTCTTTGGGCGTAGCACCAGTGTCAGGTAAATAATTGTATCTTGGTTTTATTTTGTTGTAGTTTTACAAATATCTTTTTAATACAATTTATTTTATTTACAGATGTATTATCCAGTTTATCTAGTATGAATTCTTTGACTCCAGAACAAAGTGCTAATGCTACTCCTGATGCTAGTTTACAACCATCTAGTATAAATTCTGCTCAAAGGTGTTTACATCATATTAGAAAACTTTTCATTTGGTACTATAAAGATATGTTTACATTGTTCCATTTGTATTTTTCTTTTATAGCAGCAGTACTAGGAAGAAGAATCGTGAACTAACAATTGTTTCTGTGGCACATACCAATATTCCACCAAAGGAACCAGTGGTTTATACTAAACAAACACAAACCATTCAGACATCCCACACATCTCACGACGGTGAGTCACAATATTCAATTTTTAAATTATTGCACTTTGTGTTGCTCTTAATTGTGAATTTAAAAATATATACAATTATTTAAAAAATTTTAGTATTTGTGTTACACTAATGTTAATTTAATTAAATTAAAGTATTATATTAATATAAGAAAATTATTTCATAAATATTATAATGAAATATATGTTACTATTGTATATTACTGCATCTGTTGTTAATCCTTTGTATTCTATAATTGCCAGTGCAAGTTTGATGAAATGTATTCAAACTTTATATTTCCTCATAATAAATATTCAAATAATTATACAAAATCCAAATAAAATTATAACAGAAACATAAAATAAGTGAAAAAAGATATGAAGTAAAATTATTTCACAAAGCTTTCTTTTGGAGACAATTTATTTCAGATAATTTTTTAAATATTGGATTGACTCGTATGCTTTTATATATAGCTAATATTTGATTAAAGAATACTTTTAGTTATTTTGTTTCTTTCTATGTGGATGATCGTATTTATTCACATATTCAACATGTGTTTATAATTGGTACATTTTTTGTAAAATTCCTTGTTACTATGAGTTGTTATCATAATGATTTAAAATAATTTAATAAGAAAAGCACACAAGTAATATTAAAGAACAAACAGAATTGAAATTATTTTAGCATCATAATAATAAGTGAATATAAATAGATATAGTGGTTTATAGAATGGTAAACCAAGATTGGTCACATGATATAATTGATTTTCCAAATATTGATATTTTTAAAAATAAATATTTGTATAAACATTCCTCATTTTGTTCCTCTTTTTTTATTATTTTTCATGAGAGTTCAGCTATTTTAACTATTAAAAGTCAGTTTTAAAAAGTTTTCAGAGACTTATACCCAAAACTAAAATTTCAGTTGGATTATAAAAATTATTATTATTATTACTATTATTAGATGTTACATATTAAATGTTTATATTTTTTTTAATTATTTAAAGAAGGATACAAAGGATTACAAATTGACACATTTTTAATGTTTTAAACAATGCTATCACTTTCACATATGCCTACATATGGTTGAATATGGTAAAGTGGGTGGTGTATATAAGAATGTATATTTTAAGACATATATACCATTAATAATATTATTAATAAGTTACCTAATACAGTTACCAAATTTTAACAGTATTATATAATATTTTAATTAATATGATTCATTGATTGTAATGTACAATCAGTCACATCAGTGTAACTTATTTTATTTATGACATTGATTTTATTGTGATAACAATGAGAATCACATTATTCATTTATATTGTGTTTTATGATTAATTTTAACTAATGAGGAAACTTACATATTCTAAAAATATGTTTATATTTAAAAGTAGCATGATATATATTTCTAGTGCTATCAATGTTTTATTTATTTTTTTGTTGTGTGTATTTCTTTGAACTAAGTTTCCAATAGTTTTCAACACTTCTTAAACAGACAAAATATCATTTAAAGTGTTTCTGTTTACTTTCATACCTACTGAATTACGATGTCCTTAAATACGTGAAAAAATAACTATATTCTTAAATATAAAATATACATTCCAATAATATTTAAACACTTTAAAAAGATGTAATATAATTTCAATGTTATTAAACAAATAATAATTATATTATGATTTGTGATGATATATACGTGTGTATACATACACACACATACATAAGTATCACGATCTTAAGTTTAGAAAAATATTATTATAGTTTTTATTTTGTTGTCTAAATCTTATTATGGCTGTAATAAACTTTTTGTCTAAGGGTATTTTAACAGTTACATGGTAAATTTTGTGATGTTTTGATTTGTAAATTCTTACATATTATATAGGAAAAGTATGAGTAGAAATATATAACACCTAACACAAAATTGGGTTGTGGAAACATATATTATTTTTCTTGGTGGTGGATATAAACATCTTTTATTTTTATTATTTTTTACTTCCGTTTTATTTAACCGCAATTTCAGTTAGTTGTAATTTTTTAATCTTAATTTATTTTATAACTTTATTTTTTAAATATTTTTATGCTTTTTAATATCTTTTATTTTGATGTCTTGCAAATTATTTTATTTCTCATACCACCAATTTACTACAGATTTATAATTAAGCTATACAGATATCGATTTTAAATATATTTTAAATATATTATTTTTAAAATAAAAATTTACCTGTTAAGAAAATTATTATTTTAATAGTAATATATCTTGCTTATAGTGATTGTTGACTTCAAAAAATATTCAGTTTAAATTGGGATGTATTACGTGTTACATGCGTGTCCTGTTACCTAACTGATTTTGCGGCATTATTAAATTTACGCGTATTCCATTGTCTTGCGATACAAATGGTCAAATCAACTGGTGTTGGACATAAGGACTGTCCGCATCTTCTTCTGCATACACCATCTACTCCTCCTGTTCAACAACAACACCAACTCACTCTTACTCCGCAGGCTACTTTGAGACTGACTGGTGGCGTCCCAGGAAAGGTGGGTCTGCACCAAACTACTTATGTATGTTCTGTCTTCTTTTTATTACCTTTCCTATAATTGTTGTTCAACAGTATATAATAGAGGTAGATACATGGCTCTCTATATTTATTACCAAGGAGTGTAGAATCAGATTAGAAAATGATTTTTCTATTTATATTTTTACATATTATTGAATATTATTCAAAATGAACTGAATTATAATTTAATCCTTATTGATTCTACAATCCTAATTGATTTATGAATGTTGTATATGGAGATAAACATATGTATTGTACCTTTAACAATTTAAAGAATTTAAATGATTTCCTATGTTTTATTCTTAAGAATGAGTTTTAAATTCAGTATATAAATATTTTAAAGTATACGTATATATAAAATATAAGGAAGCAACTTTTGAAAATATTAAATTTTATTAAAGTAACATCATTCAGTTGTATATACATTTTATTTATTTCTTCCATGTACAACATATATTTGTTTGCATAAATAAGCTTTTAATATGCTTTATATAATTTAATTGAATTATACACTAACAGTTTATTAAGGTTATACAATACACTAACATCAGGCGTCCTGTTTGTTGGGAAAATTTAAAGATTATTATAATAAAAAGTCAATGTACTTTTGATTCATGTGTGCTAGCATTAAATTTATTAAACAGATAAATAATTATAGTTGATGCTTGAATAATTTATGCATATGAATATTTGTAGACATCATCATTGTCCTAATTAGTAGAAACTACTATCATATGTTAGCAATCCAATTGTTTAGTATTTTGTTTAATTCTTAAAAAGAAATACAATCTTTAAACATGTTTTTGTGTGATAACTTTGTTTTTTGTTTATTATAGTGTGTAAAACATAGCGCATTCTAAATCATGGTTAAATATATTTCTGAGACACTTGGGGGGGTGGAAATAAGTGTGACAAGGGATGTAAGTGAGATATTGACTTTTGCTTATAGATAAGCATCCATTGGTAGTCACATTAGATAACAAGTTCCTTATTATTTTATATTGAATGGTCAATGTAAAATTTAAAAGGTGTTGAATTATGGCAGAGATTGAAATTACATTAATTAAAATGTACTTCAATGATGTAAGAAGAATTGAATATGTATGTTTCCTCTTACATATAGGAATCGCAGCACCGCACAATATAAAAATTTACAAATCTATACCCACCTAACTACATTCAGCATATAAAAGAGACAAATTTTTTTTCGTTTTTTTTCTTGCTATAAATCAATTCTTTTTAACCTGTAACCAATTATTATAAGAAATAATTGAATTTATAAGGGCACTTAGTTTTACTAAGCTGTACAAATGTAACATACACTTAATGAGAAAGAACTTTACGAATGCTTTGTAACTTCTTTAGTAATAATAAAATATGTTATTTAAAGTTTTGATTATAAACATTTGGCATAACAGTATTGCGTATTGTGTTCTTTTTCATCTGATTTTTCTTAGATATTTTATTAATGAACCTTTTTTCTTAAAATGCTTATGGTCTGAGTGTAGAGAGGTGCTATTAGTGTAGTGCATTCTTAAAAGATTGTAACTAAGTGCAATTTTTTTCCCTCCTCTTCTCAGCTCATGCATTCGACTATTACGGTAAGTTATGATTTCTCTTGGTTTTCAACAAGTTTTAGGTTCAGATTTAGGTTTAGATATATTCCGTTTATTCTCTTTAGGATTGACAGTATATAAAGTATATTTAAATGAGATACAAGTTTAAAGTATTAGGATGATATATAGTAGTTAAATTCCATATGAAAATTAAATCTTTTACATTAAAATAAATTTTTAAGGTAAGAAAACCATTACATGGGTTAACTTTCTTTAAATACTAGTAAGCTAGAGAATGCACTCTCTCTTTCTCTCTCTTTCTGTCTCTTTTTCTCTTTAGCTCAAATATTTAGTAAAAGTTTATTAGTAAAGTGAGTTAAATATGAATAAAATTTATCAGTATTTTAGACACATCAAATGACTCTCCACCCAAAATCTAAGATATCTTTGCTATCTTATATCTTGCTTTGGGCTTTTTGGCTCTTTTACTTTTTATGTTAATCTTTTTTTTTTTTTGGTGTATTTATCTTCAGTTTATGTATTTATTATTTTTTAAGTATTTATCTGACATCCCGATTCTCAAACGGAAATGTTTTGACATTTACACAATATATAAAGGCATGCACTGTAGACAATTTAATAAAAAAAAAATAAAAATAAAAATAATAAACACAGTTTGTATAAATTTTTGCTCTGCAATTCGAAAAGTAATCCTATATGCTTTTTAAAAATTAGACATTAATTTATACCCTTACCATAGTGTACAGAATATAAAAAATATTGTTAAGAAAGTTAAATTGTAAAACATATTTTCATGTTTTTAATACATCAGATATTTAATAGAAATATTTATTCTTACTTCATAATATACATATTTTTGAAATGTTGAACTCAAAATACATGTTTTATTTTATTCTAGCATCAGATGAATATATTTCTTAAATTCACAGACTACCTTTGGAGTACTTAATTATTCATATAGTATCGAAAAATTCTATATAAGATAAAAAAATTAAATTTTGTTTATGCTTTATGCATGAATCTATTACAATGATTAATGATATTTCTTTTCCTTAACCGAAATATTTTTCGTGTAATTATAACATAAAGCATCGTTTCATAACGTAATTCAGGTTTGATACTGAAGATCTATAATAAAAGATGTATTTTTCAAATTAAAATAATTTATCGAATTATTCGATATTGTTTGAAACTGGGATTGTCTGAAACAGATATATTTTATGAATATCCATTGGCAAATCTTGTCACAACTTAACGCACCTTCCAGAGTTCTCGCCGCGATTTCACGGTTATAGCCTTCGTAATTTTTGGGTTACTACAGTGTACTAACATGGGAGCGGATGTTTATGGTGTTGGAGTCGGTAAATATTGTATAAGTAAAGTCTTTTTATTAAAATAGAAGAAAAGAACACAACAACGAGTTCTGTGGCTTGAGCTTTTAGTGTCGCAAAAGTTCGAACTGCAAATATTGCTTCTTAACAGCACGGTTTCTTTTTTTGTGAAAATGATATAGCAATAAAGTTCATTGAATTAGCGAAAGTTCATTTACGTAGAAATGTATTTTGTGAGAATAATACACATGTCTGCAACGTTATTAATATGTTCTTCCAATAAAATGTGTCTCTGTATTATGTAAACTTTGTGATCAAACTTTTACTTTTAAGAGAAAACTATTTTGTTTCACATCTTTAAAATGGATAGAAAAAAGTGGACTTGTTAATATAAATTCATAGTCGGAGATGTCAGTCTATTATGTTAAAATATTTCAATTTTATCAATTTTTCCTCGTCTTCATCCTTTTTTTTTCTGTTGCTCTAAAAACTTATGTTTCAAATTTTTTAATATTACGTTTTAAAATGAATTTTATTTATTAAACAAATGTTTATTCCCTTAGATCTTAAATTATCATCGTAACCTTAACAAATAAAAACGTTATATAATATGATGATTTTTAAATGAAGTTTACTTAAAAGCCTGAAGGGATTTAGTAATTTTGTAAATTATGCTTATATTATCGATGGAATTTACGGTGATTATTAATAACATAAAGAAAATATTAAAAAAGATAAATATATTAATATATAATAATGTCCTTTTAGTGATATTATTTGGTTTTATGAATATTTTGTAATCAGTATAGTCATAAATGCTTTATAAAAAGATCATAAATACTCTAATATATTTTATCGATCCCTTTGGAGCACAATTTTAATAAATATAACATTTATAGGATATACTATATACAATACTATTTGCATGTTTATAAATATATTTATAATTAATATTACCATCTCCGATCCAATATTGTCGTTTCAGTCTTTCTAGATAATTGTTGATGTATCTTGCATGACAAAGAAGAAAACATTAACGAATAGGACCTTTATGCGTAATTGTAATCGCTCGTGGTCGAAATGCTATTAAGTTCTAAATAACTCGACGATTGTATTGCACGTAGTATACACATATATTTTTCGCGCTACTTCTGGATATAATTAGTCGTTTCTGTTATATGGACAAAAAATATACGAATACATATTTCGTTGCGTACATCAATGATTTCCTATGAGAGACATGAAATTCGAAACAAACACAACTAACATAATAAAATACGTGATTGATTGACATTTTCTTTTCCCTCCTTCAAGACGAGTACAATCTAAATCCTGGTTTAGAATGGGAGGACGAATTTACAGGTAGGTAATCCTCTCTAGAGACGGTCACTCTACCTAGTTATATATCACCAATACAAGAATTATATTCATTTTCACAAAATTGCATTTATCCAGTAACGTTTTCGTTCAAGTTTTTTTTCTTCTATTCAGTTATTGTATTTATATGCACTGAAAGAAGGGAACTTGTACTATCAGTTTACACTCGAAGTTGCTTGATAAACTATCAGATTGTTAAGTAGTTCCTTTATGGTTTGTTTTATGACTGTACAAATTTTTGCTTCATTCGTCATGCATGCGTAGGTACCATACACACATACTTACCATTTTTTCCCCCTTTTTATTTCGGTAATCATTCATTATTCTTTCACTATGCATGATCGAGGTACAACATAATAAACCACGTATAATCATTTTCATTTCACGGCTAGATAATATTTGTTTCAGACTATAGATCTAGATTAAAATTTTTGTTTATTTTTTTTTTCTTTTTCATCCTTCCTCTCCTTTTTTTCTTTTTCTTTTTTTTTTTCTATATAAATTATACACTCTCTAGCTGTTGCATGAGACTTGGGAAGTTGCGTTAATATACCTCCACTCAATTTTTGTATTTTTATTTTCCAATTCTGTGCAATTCATAAAATGAAAACAGCTTCGTTGGAAATATTTAGCATAATTGGTGCTACCTTATAACGTATACTTCACTTAAAAAATCATCGATCAATCTTTCACTTTATTCGACTCATTCTTGCATTTCATTTGCGTTTACGCTAAAACGAAGGGTGGAGAGATATCGTTTCGGATGATTTTCATGTCAGTTGCAATACATGTATCTCAGACGAAAGTTCAGTTTTTATTTGCATAATCCACCAACAAGCAGTCCACCTTCTTATACGTAACTAATGTCAGTGCATGTGATTCAGCCTAGTTGTCCTTTTTCTTTTTTTTTTTTTTGTTTCAGTATTATATATGTTTGTTTATTTTTAAATCAATTGTTATTATTATTTTTATTCTCTATATCTAATTTAATATGCTTTTATGAAAGCTTACTGAAAGAGAGTTGCATCCCTTGAATTTTACGCTTCCACGTTTCATTTACTTGCGAAAAATTCTTTTTTCTTTTTCCCTTTTTTTTTTTTTTTCTTTTTGTGACGACCCAACCACACGATAATTAAATATATCTCAAAGTTGACCGTAATAATCAAAGGAAGAGTTGCACAATTTGCATAAACATGAATGTATCGCGTTTTACTTTTTTGCACTCTTTATTCTTTTCTGTTTCGTGCATACATTGATGCAATAGGATTTTACAGTTATTATATTATATAGAATATCTAGTAGGAGGTGCCAATGAAGTCTACTATGTAGTTTTACGAGACGGTGTAGCTGTCTCTTTTTTTTTTTTCTTTTTTTTTTTTTTTTTTTTTGGGGCCGTAGCGCATTCGAATTCTCAAAGTAGGGCATTTGCCAGAGGTAGATAGATATATAGAAATTAGGGTACTCGTGACGGAACCAGCTTATTCACCACAGTTTTGACATTTGATGATGGCCAAGCCGAAGATGAAGAGAACAGTTTGCCGCATATGGACGGTTTCCAAAGCAAGCTTCCACCTGGAATTCTTCCCCATGGTTTGCCACAGGTTAAGGAAGTACAGCCAGCTGTTACACAAGTGGAGCAAGATAAAGAAAAAGAGAAGCCCAAAGAAGGTAATTTTTCTCTTATTTTTTCATAATATGTGACATATAATTAATATTAACGAAATCTTGATGAGCGATTTCAAATAAATTTTAACGTAGTTATATTAAATAATTAGATTATTTTTGAACTACATAACCGATTAACCCGTTAAACGACGCATTTTTGAGTTATGGAAAATGGGATGATATTTTAATAGCTCATGACAGACAAAAGTGATATTAAAATTCAATTGTCGGGTAGGAAAAATAATTAAGATAGTTTTACATGAGATCAAAGGATACTAATCACATAAATATTATAAATATTACATAAATATGAAATTTGTAGTTCAAGAACTAAGCGAAGAACAAAAACAGATGATTATACTTTCTGAAGACTTTCAACGATTCCTTAATCGTACTGGTAGAATTGTGGAAAGAGCATTAGGAGAATCCGTTAATATTTATAGCGATTACACTGGTACTATGGATGGCGAAGATGGAATGTGAGTAAAAATAAATGTCATTTAATTGGACATTTTTATTACTTTTATTCCTAACGAAATGTCAGAGTTTTCTAAAGAGTAATAATGTATGGATCTAGCAATGGCTTCCTAAGGATTAAAATAATTTGAAACTTGTTCGATTTTGTAGGGACGAAAAGAGTCATCAACGTATATCGTTGAACCGATGGTTTTTCTGTGATCGATGGTCTCGTAATCGTTGTGTGACCTCGATGGACTGGTCACCTCAGTTTCCAGAACTCCTTGCAGCCTCCTATAATAATAATGATGACACTCCAAATGATCCCGATGGAGTGTGTTTAGTTTGGAACACAAAATTCAAGAAAACGACTCCAGAGTTTATTTTTCATTGTCAGTCTCCAGTTATGTCGACCACGTTTGCAAGATTTCATCCTAATTTAATCATAGGGGGTACTTACTCCGGACAGATTGTTCTCTGGGATAATAGAGTGCAAAAGAGAACTCCCATTCAACGTACTCCACTGTCAGCAAGCGCACACACTGTAAGTTGCTTGATAAATAATATATAATGTTTTATGTAAAATCATTTTAACATTACGAATATTTGAAACATTCTGCTTCCAGCATCCTGTGTACTGTTTAAACGTTGTTGGAGTACAAAACGCGCACAATTTGATAAGCATATCAACTGATGGTAAATTGTGCTCTTGGAGTTTAGACATGCTGTCACAACCGCACGAGATATTAGAACTTCACAGTAAACAAGCGAAACCGATTGCCGCTACCTGTTTAGCATTCCCTCCTGGCGAAGTAAATAACTTCGCTGTAGGTAGTGAAGATGGAAACGTTTACTCCGGTAAATGAATTTTGTCATCACATTACGGACTCTTATATTGTAATATGTTATCTTAGAAATCATTGTGATTTTTCATATTTGTTCAGCTTGTCGTCACGGTGCGAAAGCTGGAGTGTTAGAGACTTACGAAGGTCATCAAGGTCCGATTACTGGAATTTGTGCACATGGTGTACAAGGTGGGATTGATTTCTCGCATCTATTTTTAACATCGTCCATCGACTGGACAATCAAACTTTGGAGCCTTAAAGAGAACAAATGTCTATACTCTTTCGAACACAATGGCGATTACGTTTATGACGTTGCGTGGTCGCCAACCCATCCAGCTCTGTTTGCTGCTGTGGACGATTCAGGACGATTAGATCTGTGGAATCTCAACCAAGATACTGAAGTGCCTACAGCTAGTGTTGTGATCGATGGTTCCCCGGCTCTTAACAGAGTTTCGTGGACACCGAGTGGCTTACACGTAACCGTTGGTGATGATTCAGGAAAGATTTGGGTATATGATGTTGCTGAGGTAAGGTTATTGTTTTATCAGTCTGCATTTGATTACTTTCTATTAGTTTTATCAATATGTTGTTTTAATTCATTTTTTGATTATTTCAAATGTATAATGTAAGGATAAACAATTAATGGAATCACGCTTTTTTGAATATAGCATTTAGCACATCCGAGAATCGACGAATGGAATAAATTTTTGTACACCTACCAAGAGTTGAAACACAACAAAGCAGACGAAGAATTGCATAAACTTAATTTAAGTGAACTTAATTTTTTCACTTCCAGACCTTCACCAATAGTGACATGTCTTCTGAGATAAAGGTATAATTTACTCTACAAAATTATTGCTAAGTCGGCTTAAATACTTCAAATTTTTAAATCAACTGAAATTAAAACACCTATAATCCAAAAAAAAGAATCTTACATGAAACGAAAAACAGTATATCGCACTAAGTATAATTTATAGGTGCAATCTTAACTAGAACACCTTTATCCTGTATAATATTATTGAAGAACAAAACAGATGTATTTGTACTATGTTCGTTCGTAATCGCTGTGCATTCAAACGGCTATAAATTTAACGTGTCCAATAGAATTAATATCTTTATTGGACAACTTTAACTCAGTAGATTATTAAGGATGTGTGCAACATATCTATGCATGTAAATAATACATTTATGAGGCACGGTTTAACTCGTCATAGTGCAGAAAACCAGAAAGTAATTAGAAAAAATTTGACGTAATCAGGTAAATCGTAACATGCATCAGATAAATTGATACATAATGTTTTATCTCCGGATTTCTTCAAGATAATTTATATATTATTTCCAGAATTAATTTTCAGAAACATATGTCGTTTTCGCGCTAATATTCTCATCTAACGTATTGAAAGTAACACCACTAGGATATTTGAATATTATAAAAACTACTAAAACCAATCTAATTTAGTACAATAATTTTTAAATGACTTTATTATTATTTATATTCTTATAGAAATTTTAACATAATTTAAACTTCATAATTTTATTTGTAATGTATAGTTCATAGCATAACAAAAATAGTGAAGTTTATTGAATGAGGATTGTTGATTAAAAATGTAAATATAACATTATTTCTGCGTTATTATAAACTGCTGGGCTTTATCTAAAATGTGATACTGTTGTATAGTGATGTGTCCAATGCGTACTTCTGCTCAAGTCAAGCATATTTTAAAGCATAATTTTTTACAGAGAAGTCATTTAATTTACAATTTATTACACGTTCATTAATGTTCTGTATACAATCAGATATAACTGTATTAGATTTCCTTTTGTAATGCGCATTTTTAAATTTAAGTTACAATAAATAATAATAATTGTTTAAGAATAATAAATGAATTATTTTCTTCAATGCTGCAAATAAAATATTACGTAAAAGATTCGTACGTTTTAAATTTACTTAAGAAATAATATTAGTTTCACTAATACGTACATTTGGTATTATAATTTTATCGTCAATTAATAATAGTATTCAGATCTTGAAGTCAAAAATTGGATTACCGTTTGAAATTCTGAAAACTAACAGTACTTATTTTAAAAAAACACAAAGAAATAAAAATTGTTTAAATGACATATCAATTTTATTAACTAATATTTTATGAGTAAATAGGTTTTATTAGTCACCAGTTATAAAATGCAACACATTACATATATTATTACATATGATTTTCATTTGGAGCATTACTTTGATCGTTTGAAGCTTCAAATTTTCACAAGTTCCATAATTTTGTCCCTCGTAGTTTTATCCCAAAAGTATCAAAATTCTAAATAGTCGAAACTAAATATCGTATTTTAACCGATGTTTCAATCGAGTCTCGATTATTGTTCATCGTTAATATCTAACGTATAGTACTAATATTGCACTATATTTTGATCGTGCATGAACCAAGCTAGAAAAATTTATATACAAAACAAATTCTTATGTACTAAAACAAATTCTTCAAACGCGCTTCTTATGCTTTGTCTTTTGACCGTTTTGTTAGCCGCTTCTGTTCGTCCAAACACAATCTCTTTCGCACTGCCGTACATCAACGATATAAATAAAAGGATGAAATCACAGATACAGATAAAGAAAAACAAAATAAGAAAAATATATTCAAGTGATTGTTGAATGTTTGCCAAACGCGTGCTATTGCAATCGATACGTATCGATGTATTCTTCAGGTAATTGGAACGAAAACTTTGGTGTACAGTATCAAAAGGTTACAAACGCTATACAGCGAGGCGAGTTTTACGTCACTCTACGCAATGTACGCACTTAAACATATATGGGGTATTATAAAAAAAAAAAATTTATACTATCAGCTAGACCTCTATCCTTTCTGTCTTCTCGTTCTTATCATTACTGAGCAAAACGTATGGTTCTCGTGTCATTAATAACTTGTACTCATTCACCAACAACGTCGAACTTCTCCTGATGGTCCGTTTACCTAACTCGATCGCTTCGTGCGTGAACATCACGTTGTTGTAAGCCTTTACGAGAACGGCGAATATGATTACTATACCGACTAGAATTAATCCATACGAGGTACAAGGTGCAGCAATATCGCTAAATGTCGTTGCTAGATAGACCCATCTGCGGATAGAAGGTGTCAGTTCTTCGATACCTTCTTCGAGCCACATGATAGGGAATACGATGTCCGGAAAATTCGACACGACACCGATCTGTGGTTGTTGTTCCACCTTTAAGTTTAATTGTACTCGGATTTTCCCTTCCAACGGCACACCAAGTTTCTGTGGAATAAACAAATCACGTTGCAAAAAATTATACGATATTAAGCTGTTTGTTAAATTAAATTAACTTATTTTTGTGAATTATAATCTTATTGTTAGAAGTGCACCTACCGGTTGAATTTTAAAGTACGTTTCATGTATGTCTCGATTTGGTTTCAATCCGTGAACTGCATTTAGTAAATTAGGATCTGCCTTGTAGAAATGGGGGAAAGAAAGATAAACCGGTGCACCTAGAAATTAAAAAGAATTCCAATGAGTAAAGGTAAAATAAATAATTATATTAATTTTTACAGGTATCAGTGTAAAAATATTTAATTTAATCGTTAATTATTATATTAATTATTTTCAATAATATAAATTGCATTGACAGCAGTTCTATGACTGAAAGGATTTGAACAGATTTGATCACCAAGGCAAATCATTCATCAGCATCTATGTTAAGATAAAATAAGACATTTATAATAATTCTGAAATGACTTGTTTGAAAACAATATACAAATGAATTGCTAAAATTAATGAATATAATTTTCATAAATATTAATAATTTAGTTAGTACTTACTGTATTGGCACGGACTAATATTTTGCAATCCGTCCGAAGGACAAGTCGACATGTCGTCTGAACAGAAGCATTTATTCTCTGGAGCATTCTCATCGGGACGTCTAAATACATCATCAGGGGGAGTGTATAAATCTGCTTTAATTCCTGATTTTTCAGTCGGACCACGATATTTTAAGGGTAATGTACGACACAGATCTTTATCCCAAACATGCACGATATCGGAACCAGTTTTGTCACGGGGTGGGAAAAAAGATCCTGTAATAGAAAAGGATATCATTATGATAACATATAATTAATATTTCATAGCTATCACTAAATAAAATATAATTATAATGCATTTGGACATCTGGACGTTTGGAATTATACAATATAAGTAGCTGATATTTAATTACATTTACCTTCTGAAGCTCGAATCGAGTTACAAGGCTCCTTTGGCCAATATGGCAGACGATCCAATCCGTTTAAACGATTTATTAATCCAAACTCCTTCATATCTGTATGTCCCGTAAATATTGTAGATACTTCTTCTAACGTACCATTCCTCTGCAATTGAAATTGTCGTCATCACATTTAGGATAAAAAGTGGGATGATGTATTCTAGTTCTTTCATATGTTGTATAGAAAATTTATTAATAATTATCTTCTACATTTTCTGCAAGGATATTGAACTACACCTTTATTTTTGTACTTTTTATCTGCTTTTTAATAGCAGTTATATTTCCATATCTTTATATTTTTCTATTTTCACGTTTATTTTTATATTTTTCTTATAAGATTATTTACCCCAAGAAGAAGTCCCATTTGACTCATAGGACGTCTCGGTTTTGGGAAAAATCGATGTGCAATGCTGACCAACGGATCGTCATATCCGAAAACGAGTTTTTGCGCAGTCACCGGCACAAATGGTTTCATGTTCATCCCCCTCAAGATCATGGATAATGCGAAGGTAAATATGGGTAATAAACTCTTGCTTTGCGTCGATAACGTCTAAAAAAATACAAAAATACGATAGACCAGACACACGAAATATTTTCATATGAAATACCTTTATCTTAAAATATACTTTATTATAGGAAATACAAACATATATAAGGTATCGAAAAACATAGTTTCAGAATTTATGTGTCACCGGAATGGAAACAAATATTTAAGAAAATAATTTTTCTTCAATTATTATGTTATAAAAGAATAATACTTACGAGTAATGGAATGTTTGGTACCGTTACTTTGAGGTCCTTATCTTTTGACATCTCTGGTACAAAGTTCAATATTTTTTTGTGTTGATAACTTACAGTACCATTGTTATGGAAAACAATATTTACCTTTTCCATATCTTCCCTGTAAAATTATAAATTCGAAATATTTCATTGAAATACTCCTTTCATAAATAAAATTAATTTTACAATGCCTACCTATACACGAACGGTCCAACTTCTTGTAATTTCGGCTTCTCGTTATATTGCAAGAAGTTCTCTGCATTAGTTACATTGAATATGTATACTTTGGTCAATCTAACTACCCCGGGCTTTTGCCAGTATTGGAAGGAAAGGGAACCATTCCATAATCGTAGTTGCTGAAGAGACAAAATCAACATTACTCTAATAAAAATTGTTAAAATAACTCAACCTAAGTTCAACACTTGCATTATTTCTATGTAATTAATTATCCCGAAAAATATATATTCGTTTACAGTTAAATTAAATTCTTTTCTCTAAATAATTACAAAATATATTATACACTGGCTAATGGAAATATTATATTTCAAGGAAATTCTTTAACTTAAAAAGTTTTGACTTTAATTAAAATTCGTGTACATGTTAGCATACCGAGTTACATTTGGAGTAATTTTTTTGTCGGTGGAAAATGTTTTTCAGAGAGTGAACTCGACGATTCAAGTTTCAGGGCGCAAATTTTTACCACAAAGCGATATAGTAAAATAAAATATTTTTTATTTAAAAAAGTTTTACATCTGCACAAACTTCTACTACAATCAGAAATTTATAAAAATTCCCTTGAAACATTTTGTTCGAATTGTTAGTCACTATACATGATATGGGTATACATAAAATATCAATGCGTTCGCTAATAGTGAAGGCGTGAGTTCGTGCCTTCGTTCCATCGCCATGAGTGATATTTTATAAAAAAAAAGAAATGAAACGATAACAGACATTACGGATTGAGGAAGTCAAGAGAAATCGATCGACGGAGCGAATTCTGAGACATTGGCAATAGATGCAGAAACTGGTTTCAAAATTTAATCGCCATAATTGAAAGTCAATATTGTGAGTGAAACTTACAAATCGTGTAACTCGTTCTTCGTGAAAGTGCAAGGCCGGTCGCGGAAATAGCTTCCACTTTTTGTTAGTACTAATAATTCGCGAGGTGTGCATATTGGAACTACTATATTAGTGACCAGGAGCAGTTATTTGGAAAAGATGGCCGTCGTTCAGATGCATGATTAAAATCTATCTTCCACTATCGATTTTAATGATATCCTTACGTGCTGTATCATAAAAGCAGAACGAAATTGATGGTACTATGTTTTCACGTTCAAATGAAAATCGAGTGTTTTAAATAATATTAAAGTTTGTCTTTTATTTAGTATTTATTTATTTTACTTTCTGCTCTTTTCTTTCTTTTGTTTTCCTCCTGTTGATAAATAGCACAGAATTGGTGCGCGTAACATCGTACTTGCAATAAATTGAATAACTATATCTCATTGCGTGTGACTGAATTTTCTAGTGCTCTTTTTCCTCTACGCCTTCATTTGCCTTAACTTTTTCTTTCTTATACGTGAAGCCGAAACTAAAAGTAATCTTGAAATTAAATTTCACTGAAAGACATTTCCAACGTCCTAGATCCTAGGGCCTTAGATTACCGTTACAAACGTCATAAAATGGGTATGTTAATGGTAGTCTCGTAAACGTGTTGACAGTGTAAATATTAATAGGCTGTAACTCGTGTAATTTGTTAAATAACGAACAGTGCACAGGTATCGCGTGTCCAATGAAACGGGTAATTAATTATGCATATACAATTTGATTTGATGAATGAGTTTAATAAGCTAAACAGTTTCACGTAGTTACATATATTCTCCTGATAATTTGCTTGATTAATGCAAAACCTGATTAATGCAAGAACGAAGCGTAACGATTTTGCATTCTTTTGTGGTGCTTTGCAAGTGATCAGAGTCAACGATTAGAGTCAATGAGAAACATAATAGATGTGAAAAACTTCATAAAGCCTTGGAGGTAATTAATTTAAATTTTGTTCATTAAGGTCAGTGAAAGGAAGTAATTATACATACCTTTAATATAATATAGTCCACCCAAGGAATGCTGCTTAAAATAATGCCGATCACGAGCGTCAGAATTCCTATAAAAATTGCCGACAGTCTACCTGTAAAGCACGAACAAGTATAATAAGTAATTGAATAAATTAATTTATTTTATTTTTTATTATTATTTATTATTATTATTTTATTTTATTATTTATCAATAGGACAGATATCGATATATCTTGCATAGTATATTATGTATAACAATATATAATTTTATGTTTTCATCTTCCTTGCGTTCACATGTGTCATTTTATTTATTTGAAGTATGAATGAAGTATGAACTAAAGAAGCATGAATGGAAAACGTGACAAGTTTCAGAGTCTGTTAATGGCATAACATTATCTGAGTCATTTCATATATTCCTTGCATATATTCACGATTGTCAGACAATCGTGATATGGTTGGCGTACGTTGAAAATACTACGTTATGACGTTCGCGTGAAAATTGAACGGTTACTTAATAATGCGTTACAAGAGATTTCGTTAAACAGAAAATTCGTGAATTCCAAATACACGTTTCTACATATTTAAACGTGAAATGCAAGTTCACAGAAAAAAGAAAACGTGAGCAAGACACATTATTTGTCATTTTGTACGTTGAGATTCACTGATAACATCAACGTCTCGTACTCATGCATATTTACGCTTTCTGAGCGTACACCTGGTAAAGCATTAAAATATCGTTAGCAATAGTAAAACAGGTTGAGATCGCAAAGAAATTGCTCATAGAAGGTAAAAAGGTCTTACAGCTAACAATTTCGTAATTTTATCATTGCAATTAAAGCTAAATCATCGATGTACTCGAGGTTACCTACCTTCAACGATAACTCACTACGTATTTACTTCAAAATAATAAACGCTGTATATAATATATTATAAAATCATGAATAATATATGATACGTAATATTATATAATAATATATAATTTTATTACTGAAAACGGAAATAAACTAATATGATAATCCGATTTTATTAAAAATATTAACAAGGAATACAATTGAATTAGTTAACTTCTAATTTACAAAAGAATTCTACTTAGATATTGTAAACATACGTATAATTATAAAATCAAATTATTATATTATACTATGAACACAAAATATTTAATTTGATTTCGCGGAATGTACCATTAATTGCTTCTAATGTACAATTTACACTTTTCTTTCGCTTATTACATCGCTATTCCGTCATCGCTGTTATGACAATCCCACTTTTCCTGAGCAACTATTGTGTAACAGCTGAAGTCACAAAAAGTGTTTGCTTCAGACTGCCTCGTAAATTTAGGAAGGGTACTAAATGGTCAGCACAGTATTAGCGTTACGCTTTTAACCTTGGTGACTGGTCGCAACTTTCCGATTTAAACCTTCCCAAAAATTCCCTTTAGTCACGTTTTTCATAAAACACATTACCCTTCACCTCTTCCAACCTTTTTCTCACTTTCTTTGAATCCGCTATGCGGTGAATCATAGTTGAAATCGTTTCATTTTCGATTCACCTTCACCTACATTTAAATTCACGTATTCATTTTTCTTTTTTATCTAAACTGAAATTAGTCTCATTTAAATTTACAAATTGCCACGTAGTAGTGTTAGAAATTGAATTAATACGAATCCTTTCTCTTTTCTGAAGATTATTTTATTTATTTACTCTCTGTATTTAATTTTAGAAGGTGTATCTTTAATTTGTATGTATATTTAATTTTGAAAGTTCGTATTTTTATACTTAATTATTTTTAAGCAACTTCTATTTATTTTCCTTGACAATTCACGATTTCATTATTTAAAGATTCGTTAATATTATTTGCCGAATTAAAAATTCGATTAATTCGTGAAGGAAACGGTATTCGAAATTAAAAAGGTATTTATATTAAAAAATCAAGTGTCATTATTCTGAAATGCGTAAAAATTTCGAATGTGTATCTCGTTTCATCCAAATTGTATTTTAAATAGCAAAAGCCAATTCTTTTTGCCGCGTGACATGTATACTCGATATAAACATGGAAAAGGTTAAGGATTGGCTATTCGATCAATTCAGTAGAAATAACTATATATATATAAATTGTCTACAAGTTTATCGTTAACTTTCGAGTGTTTTTAATGAGCACGAGTTTTCTCTACGCCATGATGCGCCATTTTCCGTATTTGAACTAGAGAAATTAGGTAAAAAGCCAATTTGTAACGCTAAATAGTAGTTCATGAGCAATCGCGACAGAATTTGAAAGGAAAGCTGGGATATTTTCAATTTGTGTTGGGGTGAAAGGTTATTAGGAACAAGGATACGAATGTTCCTCCCTGTAATACTTTGAAATTGACGTACAACGTTAGGAAAGTAGGATAATATCATGAAAGTACGTGATCAATTCCCGTCAATGTAATTTCGTTGACCTGCTGTGCTCGTTTGCAATATAAAACTCTTTTATGAGACAATGTTTGAAAGTAATTAATAATGCAATGCTCCTGATATTGTAGACTGTGCATTACGCTATGTCTTGCTGAGTAGTAACATTGCGGAGATTTAAATTATGGAACTCACGTGAAACAAGTACATAAGAAATTTTGACTTCATTAGTTATGCCACCTGCATTCATTTCCTGTAACAAACACGCGAACTATCTTGTGCAGTAAATTTTGATAATGAATTATTTCACTGACGTAATTAGAGATTAGGGTGAAGAAAGTAGCCCAGTTTTTATAATTACTAATCGCGTTTTCTCATTTAGAAATTGTGAATTATCTGAAAATGCAGATGTTTGTCCATTCAAAATAGATTGAAATATTCAACTTCAATGCTATAGCAATATATAAAAAGAGTATGTATGATTATATACTCATTAATACTAAATAAATTTCTTAATGACTCGCCACACGTTTCTAATTTTTTTTTGACTAATTGATAAGATTCTGAAATATGTTTTTGTAAATACCAGATTTTGTACAATATATAATATTTAAATTTTATAAAATTTAAATATATTATATGAGAATATAAATATATTTGTAACGTAACATTAATGCCGGCTTTTTCGAAAATGTGAGAGAAATATTTTAAATAACTCCCGAAGTATTTTAATTAGTATTTTAGTATATGTAGTAAATATATACCGGGATAAATAATTTACATGTTACACATATTAAGAAAATACAAATTGAAAATATTATATTTACAAGAAACTGTTCAGCTTATAAATGTTGCAGTTATTTTGTGCATAACTGCCATGTCTTTATTAATATATTCTAAATATAAAACCTGATGATCCACGATGATGCAAACAAGACACGTCTATTTTGTGGAACGACAGAAATTTCAGAAAAGTAGTTATATAAAGTCACAGATTTGTAGAAACATATAAGGAAGCAAACTACACGTTGATTTAACATTTTAGTAGCTTATAAATCCTTGGATCTCCATCCTGGAGATGTTTCGAATTTTTAAACTTGTTTTTTACTTCACAACCCCTTCGTTGGCTGTATAACAAAAAATTTCTACAATTGCATGCAAAATAGAAGTGTAATAAAATTACGGAATATCTCGACTGGAAATTTTATTATACAGGGGCTAGAGAAACTATCTTCTTGGAAAACAAATTCATTTAGACTGAATCTATGACGAAAGAAGTGTCAGAGTTGATTCTCGTAATGGAATTACAAAAACTGTTCAAGGAAACCACAAAATGCTTGCGTTCCAAGGAATAATTTCTCCGAAATTGTACAATCTTCGACACGTGGAGTCTCGTAAGGAAACTCTAAGCCGCCTGCTTTGATATTTATTCGGAGATACATGCATTTTCTTTCAATAAATAGAATATATGTCGAATTCTCGTTGGTTAAATCTCTGCTACTCGAAAATTTTGATAACTCGTAACAGAGATTTTATTTCTTCTCTTGAGATTTGAGTTATCGAGGTTCCACCGTGTTTTGGAGAATATGGTTGTTTTATTTGCCTTCAGAACTCTTTACGTGATACTAGTCTCGAGATAAACATCTTGTAATGGATCGGCGAGTGTCGCCTTTGCGATATTTTATTTTGACTTCAAAGACCAATGGCAAAATGTTACTCCGTGACTAGATGCACGTTTTCATTCGCTTCCTTTCTTCCTTTTTAATTTATGATATCCTTGTTTTCGAATATCCTCTTGTTGCGGGGAACAAACAGGTCATGTCAAGGACATTTTGTCGAATAAGATCTATCAAGGAATCTTTATTTCTGAATATTTAGAATTCATAGGTATTTTTCTATTCATTTGTGATTAAATTCCGGTTCTTTGAATCCTTGATTTTGAATAAGAAATAGATAATACCATGTTAGTTAGTCTGCAAAAGTAAGATAAACAGCCCATATCTGATTTTTAGGTAATTTGAATACATAGCGAAAGAATTTCAAGATCATTATTGACATATTTCATCTTACCTACATTGCAGAGCTTGACTGGGCCTTTCAACGACCGAGTACAGATACCGCAACGTTCAACATATTAATCAGTAACTTCAATGCCAGACAGGCGTGTCAATATTACCTTTAACTGTACATAAGTTTCCAACATTTTTATCGTGTTAGGGTAAAACCCAGGTATTTCGAACTGCGATGAATCTTTGACAATAGTACACTATGTGACGCAGAAAAGTACACAATTTGAAACACTACCGTTAGACAATTAAACAGATCTTTACTCAACCTCGGAGAAAATGTACAAAGGACTCACTATTTCCATTTTTAAATCGAATTCTCATGTTCACTAACTTTTCTGTTATCTTTCATCCATCTATCTATCTATTAGCAATACATTAATTATTATGGTGTTTCACAACTCCTAAAAAACTTATGTAACTATTAATAACCAAGAAGTTCATTTCTAATATATAATTCGTAATTTGATATATTATACGTGCAAATTAATTAAGCGTTTTCGTATTCAGGCATTTCTGATGGACTTTCTTAAATTTAAATAGTCTTATGGCAACTTATTTTATACAATCCTTAGACAGTATCTCTCCAAAGGTGTTTACGAAATTTTGCATTAGTTAAACTAATAATCCAAGCTATTTTAACGACCAAATTTATATGGTATAATCTGCAAATAAAATTCAAATGTTATTTGCTTAAAGAGTCATCGAATTAATTTAAACGCATAATATATCACGATACAGTTTCGTCATAAGTGTATACGAATTTACATCTTTCTGAATTCATCATTATACGACCTTCATACATAATCGATGGTACATTGTAACTCGAGTCTCAGTTTTCGCACGTAATTGAGTTAATTTTTATCGATTTCATCGATTATCGATATTTTATATAACGAAACTATTTTATTAAAAATTGATATTCGCTGAATATGTAAATAATAATTATCTGGCGTTTTTACAGTTTGAAAAATTAATAATCCCATTCCTGTTTACCATCCTCGACATTTGAAGAACGAGATATGTCGATTCGCGTTTTTCGTTATCAATATATAAGTATAAAAAACATTATTATTAATGACCGAAAAATGAAAAATACCGATTTCTATCTTTCATCTCGAAAAAATATGGAAACTCGATTCGTGTTTTTCGATTCGTGTCTTTGACATTTAAAATACAAAAAATGCCGATTTTCGTCTGCTGCTTTTAATATTTGACAAATACGAAACTTCGACTCGTATTTTCCATTTTAGACGTTTGAAAAACGACGAATGTCGACTCTCGCGTCCTATCTTTGACATTCAAAAAACAGGAAACATCAACTGTCATTGTTTAAATAAATAAAAGTCGCTGTGTCACGTCTAAACAACGCACTAAACCTGCAGCCAACTCCATTGATACTAACTCACGAAACAAACACCTGTTACATACCATTCAAACACAAGTCACTAGCAAGGCACTTATAATTTAACGATTCGTCGAAGCATACCACGCCATCAAGTTGCCCAGGGCGCCATGCAAATTTGCTCTGACTCAGCCGGAGTGTATCGCCTCTTCAACCATAAGAATATCTAAGATGACGTAAAGAACAACAGTGTTGCGGTCAATTCTGAAAACTCGTTTAAAAATTAGCCAAGAGTGTTTGACGACGCGAACGACACCGGTGAAAACGAAACGAAAATTACCCCTATGTCGTTGGCAGGGAACTCGAGGTAGCCATCGGGAAGGTGCGTAACACGGTGTTCGTTAGCCATGAGCGGTATAAATTACCGAAGCCATTGCATAATTTTACGATCTCTCCTTTCTCGAATGCCGCTGCTGACCGTCTCTATTGAAGTTCGCTTTCTTCACGTGTCCTCGAAAAGGTGGCAACTCGTAGATGAAAATCCGTTAGCCAGTCATGATCACACGGGTCTATAATGGTCCTCTCTGATGGTCGCGTTTCTCTATCGTTGCTAGGTCTATCGTGGTTCCAGTCTTCTTGGGTAATATTCGTCAGACGGAGATACGATTATAGATCTAACGTTCAGCCACGATCTTACATGGTTCCCTTTCGGTGATTTTTTCTCCATAAGGTAGCTCAGGTAGCTCGTTCTTCTTCTGTCTTCGAATTAATCGAATTCGTTATCCGCATAGCGAAATTGGTAAAATGGTTTGCTGCTTTCGTGAGATTTATCAATTTGACCTGGCAGATATATCTGTGATCATGGTTAGGATTATTGCTTGGTAGTCTTGACTGGTGTCAAATGTTTGCTAGGGATTGAGTAACGCTTTTTGACATGGATTTTCGTTTTTGCCGATGTCAATGAAGGTCGGGTTTCAATTTATAGAGTATTAGGTATAATTAATTGGTGTGCTATTTATTGAAAATGAGATGTTCGTTCTTAGTAGCGAGGTTTAATTAAGATCGATAGGTTAGCTTATCTGTTACAGGATATTATGATTGAGATCGATTTTTATCGGGCAAATTGGTATTTTACATAATAAGTTGATCTGGAACAAATACGATTATACAGGTACTAAATGTGATCTGTGTTATAGACGGTGTTAGCATTCTTCTAAATATGTCATCATGATTATAATGTAATATTTAAATTAGTATCATTACCGCTAATTTACCATTTTTTGCTGTTTCAAGGGTTTTCAATTAGTTTTTCTTGTTATTTCAAAATTTTACAAATTGCATTTTCAATCTAACTCCATAATCATTCGTGTCCATAATTGAAAGATTAAGAATCTTTATCTCTACTGAAAACTTTTCTTTTACAATTTTACTAGAATTACCAGTTTTAAGTCATGTAATTATAGGATATTTTTTGACTTCTCCAGGTATAGAGGCCCCGTTAGCGTCTGGCGGCCAGACGAATCTGGGGAAGTTGGGGCCAGGCCATGTGAGGTAGCCTCGCTCAACCCCGGTTTGCCCCATTGTAAACTGGGGGTGACGCGTCCGTGGGCACCTCTCGGGAAGGGTCCCCGCGTGGGTGACCCTTCGGAGAGCCTAACCTGAAGGAGGAATCCCTTCCACCCCAGAGCGTTACGTGGAGGGAGCTTTCTCCTCCTTCGGGGGAGGCTCTTGCCTTCCAGACGGGCTTAAAAGAGCCCGCTCTGGAAGATAGAGGCGGGTTTTGAGATAGTCATTAGAGAGTTGAGGTAGTTCTTGAGAGAGTTGAGACCGAGAGTTGTGATTGCGAGAGTTACGCGTTATTGAGAGTCGAATCGAAAATACAGACTGCAGTGAATCTGAGTATTCCAAGGTACTCTCCAGCGAAGTAGAGACTGTGTGACTCTACATAATTTAGAGTCATATTAAAATTCTGCGAATATCATTTATAAATTAAATTACATCGCATAAATTACATCATTGCTTGTTTTTATTATCGGGGAATTAAAAACCTCGTCGATCATTAGAATATTTTTGAATACTCATAGAAGTGTCTACCAAAAATTAAGCTGTCGTTGAATATTAAAATTATAGATTGCGATGAAGTGACAAACATTTGGCCCTTGATATATAAATCTGTCACCTATCGCTGTTAGTTAGTATCGCTGTTAGTGTTTCTATGTTGAAATTAGTATATTTTGCAATTCTCATACATAATTGAAACATATTTCATAATGCTCGATTGCATTTGAAAGTCTTATAATTCCATTACCCTTAAACTGGACTTTGAACATATTCTTACTGATTTTAATTCCAATATCTAGACAAGGATGATTATGATGACTTTTTAAAAGTATTTCTGCAAGTACTCGACACGTTTCGTTATGTATCGATGATATTTATAATTTAGAATTCTCGATCGTATCATTGCTCGTTGCTTATCGATCTTTTCCAGGTTACTTCGTAAACTACAAGTGTTTCTAATTGCACTTGTGTGCATAGTGCTTTGTATTCCCCGATTTTTAACACTGATGTGTAATCTCGCGTGTTTTCATACGCGCAACTGATTATTCACGGTAGCATGAGTGCAATTTCTACAATTACGCGTTAAACGAACCATCATTGTCGATGAATTGCTGTAACGCAGAAACTCCCACGATTATAAATCTGTGCGAAAAGCGAGCTATTATTTATTAATAATTAATAATGAATTAAATTATTTAATTAATTAGTTTAAGTAGTTTCTTAAAAATTTTAATTCAGATAAAATTAAAAATTAAAACAAAAGGAGAGAAATAGAAGTTATGTAAAAATATATTGTTTACATTATGCAAAAGATATGTAACAGAAATGTAATTATACGTGTAATAAATTATAAATAACAGATCAGGCATTTCTTAAATAGTCAGCTGATAATTTTCGAATGATCAATTACAAATATTTAACAGTGTTAATATTCGCGTATGACACGTGAAATAGCAAAATCCATCGATCTATTTATTCTATCTATTTTGTCCACATTTAAATCCAGCTTTATTAATCACTGTCTTATTAAATGAACATTTTGAAATAAATTGATTAGTTAAATGTATATTTTATGTAGGTCCATTTGCAATTAGAATAGGGATAGCCTGGCCATCACTTATATAGGCAAAAGAAATGGTTCAATAGCGTTTGATCGCCTTGCTTTCTCCTGTATTAACGATTTCATTACTAATTCAACATTACGTCACTAATTAGATGTTAAATGCAATTTGCAATTCAGTCGGAATTATATTAAATTTTTCGAATATTTTGCAATCTGGTTTCGCATGTACTATGTATTTCCTACTTATGTAAATTTTACTTATCTCGTAAAATTTTATCCACCAAATGAGCGGCAATAGCATGGATCGAATAAATTATTACTAGTATTTCATAACCTTAATATCTAAGTATTTAAATATTTAAAGCATAAATTACTTTAGTAATATAAATTATTTTCTTTCATTTTAAGTAGTGTTATTCGATATTAATGAAATATAATTTTTAATAGTTATTAGATCCAAAAAGAATATTATGTATTTTATAATTTATTGGTATTCCGTGAAACTGCCAAGCTAAAGCAATAATTGAAAATAACGAAATACATTTCTTTGGTGGAGAAGATCACTCGATCATCTGTGATATACGTGGAAATGATGAAAAGAAATTAAAGACAGTCGTACATAGCGGAATTTAAAAATGACACTCAGGTTGGATATAATGACGGTATTTTGTAAAAATTGCTTACTTATCAAGGATCGCTGAACGGAAGCTACGTTGGCAGCTATTTCTTGCATGCAATAAGGGCAATGATCTCTCAAGAATGAAATGTACGGTTCATTCATGTTTTTATGACGTCTTACCTTCAAATCGACTAAAGCGAATCAGACTATACATCTCGTAACAGTTAAAACTGTTTCTTCCTAACTAATCGCTTATTTCGATAAATATCAGGTACAGTGTGTAAAAACGCGACACATATCAAAAACCAAGAAAGGAAATTCATTTTAATATATTAAAATATACAATAATTTCGTCATCCGCATTGTTTATCAAATTCGAAATAAATCATGCTAGAGACAACATTATTTTGCACAAACAGCAATTAATTAAAGTGAACACTACGAAATCGGACATGCGTAATAAAATATACATAAACCGCAATATAATGGCGACAGGAATGTAACTAAAAAAAGATAAAACGCAAGACTGACAAGTAAAATCCTTTCAGCTGCTGTGACACGAAGCGTGTGCAAATGTACTAAAATTATGATAGATACATGAGGTTGCACCTATGACGTTAACAGGTCATGTCACTCTACTCGAACGACTCTAACGCAATGATCAGTTTTTTCATAGTAGTTCCTCCTAGTTCGAATTTATTGATAACAAGTTTTTCGCATATCGTTACTTTCTAATGGTGTATAATGTACCACGTTAAATTGCCATTTATAATTTACTTGCTCGATATTCTATCGATCGGTAAAATTTACCTACCTTTCACTGCTTACTTGTTCAACAAAAAAGCAGATGATCCCGATAAAAGAAAGAATTCATTTCTTAGTCCCTATCATTTATCAGAAATTTTTCTTCATGTCGTATCAATTATTACAACGCGTGGTATTATTAAGTAAATATTTCACGTGATTATAGCACGTTGGTTATGAAATTTTATTGCACAGTGGATAAAAAACGTCGATATCATAAACCATTCTAACTCACGATTTTGTTAAATTAATATTTAAAATAATTATAGCACATAGTTGTACGAAATTTAAGAAAGCGGCAATTAAAAAATAAATGGGCAAGGGAAAAATCGATTATTCGATTGCTTCGAAATTAATTTTGGTAATGAACCTTTTCGCTGTTTGTCAATGTCCGATACGAATCGTCTCCATCCGGTGGAACTAGAACTACTTTTCTAAGGTTTCACAAGGTTTCGAAAGAGACGAAAAAAAGTTGAACCGTCGTATGTACAATCGTGCAGAGACGAAGGTCTTGAGCTTACTTTACGTTGAATATTACGGCAATTAGTTCTCAGCCGATTATTAGAAAAATATGTGAAAGGTTTTTAGAACTGACACACGCCATACTAATGGGAAAATCTTGCTCGGTTTCGTTTTTTATTTTCTTTTTAAGCTGGCGAATCTGGAGCAGATATTTTTCTCAGGCCAGGTCTTTGACAAGATTTAACTTCTTGTCAAACTTTCCAGTAGGAAATTTTTTCTAGAATATACTTGTGCCAGAAGAAAATGGAGTTTGCTTATTTGCTATTCATTTTCTAATTTAATGTAATACATATATGGAAAAATTTCTTCTCCAAAAAATTGCCAAATTAAGTATTTAATAAAAGCTTATTTCAAATAGTAGAAGAATTTGATTTTAAAGTAACATTTGCAAATTCTCAATTCCACTTTAAAATAATTGAAACAACTTCCATCGTGAAACATCATATCTATAAATTATAAATCTATAATAATCAATTAATTTTTTAATTTAAATAATTACTTTTATGAAATGTCTAATTCGGGAACTATGAATCTGTAATGCTGAACTAGAAATTTATAATACAATATACTAAGTTTATATGCAGTATTGTCGAAACGAATTAAGATCTTCCACTTGATCATTTCATGTCCATTTTACACGTTGTATGACCTATTCAAATGAAAAAGATCAGTAGCTCACTACTCATTACCGGAACTCATATGAAACTAAAGACATGTAAAGTCACTTCGTTGTTTACCATGAATAAGCAATACGAGACAAGTGGTCATAAATTTTAAAGGTTATTCACGTTTCTTATACACCCATGACGTATTATTCATGAGAATTGACGAGACAACAAAACAACAAGTGCACGAATAAAAGAAGAGGATCATCGATTTCTGACGCTTGTTTACGATAATTACGTACTAAATATGATTATTAAATGTAATGGTAATTAATAACCACAGGTTAAAAGTTATTAGCTTCAGAGAACGATACAATACGTTACCGCAACAGTGACTGATCATGTTCTGCCATTATTATTAGAAAATTCGTGAAATCTTTAAATCCTTCAATGAATATAAATAATTCAAAGTAATTAAAATTTCATTGAAGATCGTTCTACATTCGGTTTTATAAAGACAGGTTCTATTTTGATTTAATTACAAACCAGTTTTCGTAGTTATATGAGAGTAAAAGTGGCTCTTTCGCAATGTCCCGTAAACACCATTAAAATGTATAACTCCATACATATGCACTTCATGAATTTCCAAATTCAATTTCTCAAAAACGAAGCCTCAAATAGTATTCTACCTTTTCGATTTATTTTCAACGTAGAATTATCTCGTGTCCACAAGAAGCATCAGTTATATACCTAATGCTCGGTACATATAATTTATATACAATTTTGATTATAATTGCAGTGAAAAATGAAAATATATTTTTATTGAGTAAACGATGTACTGAATAGATTTAAATTATTAAGTTAAGCTCTTAGACAACTGCTTTGAAGCACAGTTTAATTTTTCACACGATCAACCGAAGGAAATGACAAGTGTAACAGCGTCATTAGGTGTATTTAGCGGTTAAACGTTCTCCAGGTAAACGCATTTCTAACGGAAGGATGTTATTTCTAAGAATACAAGAAGGGAGTAATCATACAGGAACTTCGATATTTTGTTGTCGTCTTTGATGTTAGCAGGTCTCCATAAAAAAAAAAAATTTGTAATGAGGAATATCCTCAAAGTTGCCGCATATCATTTCCTGTTCTCCTAGATAAAGATACAGTTGCCTGGTCGACTTTGAATCCTTGATGGAAATAAACGTACATATAGTAGACCTAGACTGAAAACATAATTATATTGTGTACCAGATTTATGAGATAATTATGTATTATTCTGACACTTCTTATTCTGACTATAAAAATTAATTAGCTACGACATAAAACACTGGTCATTATAATTTATTATTGACACTTATATCGATGTTTATAGCCAAATCTAATATGCTATATCGCGTTAATTTATGATCGATCATCACTTCTGTAATTATGTAATATACGATGTGAATGCGTGAAATGCTCCATAAAAAAATTGTACAAAAAATATTGAAATAATTAAAACAGTGATGTAAAAATTTTAAAATCCATAAGGAAACCGTGCATAGAAAATATTGAAAAAGAATGTCTGAGGATATTTAGAAAAAGCATCTGATGTATCTTAATTTGCATATAACTCGAGCTATATAATTTTCATATTTCAGATTTTTGCGAATTTACTACGTCTGCCTATTTCTTTTTTTCATAGATGGTATGTCAGGTTATATACCAACTCAAACCAATTTTCTGCAAAATAACGTCTCACACTATGTCTCGAAATTTAAACATATTTCGGAGATTGAAAAAATGAGAGACATTCCCGAAAAAGAATTACAAATATAAACTGAATAGCTGGAAAAATATATTATATACACTTATTAATTTTTTTATTCCTTTAACTTGTTAAATTTTTACTTTTCCAATATTTATCATACAAATTTTCTTCCACTTATCATTGCAGTGTAAAAGTCGAGCTATTTACTAATACAAAAATAATAGCAGAACTACACCTTTTGTTACCATTTATTACCTTATTACACTACATAGATTATTATTTACTAACTTTCGTCAAATTTTAATTAATTAATTTTTATTTCATTACCCCTTTAACTTCTTATTTTCCCAATATTTATCGAAAAAATTCTTTTTCACTGATCATTACGACATAAAAATCAGATTTCTCGTTAACACAATATTCCAGCTCACATACAGTACGTTATACATATAGCAGTAAAATAAATCAAACAAAAATATCAATTGCAAATTCTAATTTGTTATTTTCATAGGTTCATTATTTCCTCGTCGAATATCATTTTGGCGGACATTATTTAGAAGGAAGATATTTTCACTTCCTCACTATTGCCGCTATTTATCGTATTTCCACCATGTATTAATCATTCTTAACGCAAGAAAAGTCATAAAGTCACCGCCGGATACAACCATAAACTCGGTTTTGCGAGGCCAACGCACGTTCGAATTTCTATACTGAGATTAATTAACAGAGAAATTTCGTGTAACCAAGGACGATGACACGCTGGAGAGGGCTGGTTATCCTTTATGTTCATTTCACTCGCCGATTTTCGTTCGAACATGAGCAATTCATCGCAAAACATTGGGAAACCAACAAGCGTAGAAAGTGTAGAATAGCGAGCAATATCCGTGAAATTCTTGTGCAGTAAATTCACTCGTATTGCTTTTATTATTCCCTCCATCTACTCTAAATCGTTTACGTTTCCTGCGCAGTAAATCTAACTGGCGTGCTCTTGTGAAATATCTTAATCATAATAAAAGATTCGTTAACGCTCGAAACGTTAAAATGGAACTGACACGAATGTTTGCATAGGAAATATTTACCACGCGAGTGTGTGCGTTGATCTTGCTTCTGGGTACAAGCAATATAATCTAGTTCAATGGATCGCGTGTAATTATTAACGCAACTTTTATCTTTTCCGCGCCTTCAGACGCTTGAATAATAGAAATGGCAAACAGAGGTGCAATTTTCGCTCAATGAATCATTTTTCATTATGATTTAATTAACATATCTTTTTATTTAGAGAAACTGACATTTACAATTGCTTTCACAATTTCAGTGTAAAGAAATTTGTTTTCATTTAACCGAATGAGAATTCTGTTTCGTCCTTTGACATTTCCTTTTCCTTCATCTCTTGATCATTAATATTTTCACTTCCGTGGACCACATTTTAAATTTTCTCCTACTTCCGTTAGGATATTTCTCTATTTCTCGTATGCGACAGAAATACGTTGTTTATCACTGTCTATGTGCAGCACCTGTTCTACTTATTAGTTCATTATTATGTTAGTTTCACCAACCGTTCTATATGATATATCGTCTCGATCCTAAGCCAACCATAATTTAAATAGAGTCTGGGAAATTTAGAAAAAATTTCATCCATGAAAGCATATTCGAAAGTTCCATGCAGCGTTTTGATAAATTTGACAGCCTTCAAGACGCATTTATGCTGTTACGCTAATAAAGTATCGTTCACATGTACTGCTTGGAGTTAAATCAAATTTAAAAATTGAGGTAGAATTAATTACCAAAAATTACTCCTTTTAATTACAAAACAATACAATACCTAATTAAGTACTTATTTCTATGTTACCAGAGAATATAGAATTTCATCGAGTTCTCAAAACGATCCAAAATAATTGAATATAATAAAATCGTAAATAGCGTATAATGTGCGATAACCATAAAGTTGATACAATTTTAAAACTCGACAAAAAGGAACGAAAACGGAAATAATCCAATCTAATTACCAAAATAATATAGATATAGAAAAATACTAAATGATATAAAATCTCCAACAACCATGACATTGATACTATCTTAAAACTCGAGAAAAAGAAAATATTCTTACCCAATGCCCAAGATAGTTTAAGAGCGTTAAAATAATAAATACCACATAATCTGAGACAACCTTGACGTTGATGCAAGAAGAAAACGAAGAAGAAAGCGATCCAACGTAATGACCAAAGCAGACCAAAAGTAATTGCTCTACGAAATATTACTCCTCTTATTTCTCGTTGTACAAGCGGAACGAGCATTCTTTCCCACAAAAAGTCGGACACGTGTTTCGATTTCTTTTAGTCCACAACACTTGCACACCTCTACGACATGCCTGTGACCCCACGTCGAGTTATCCAGTTGGGCGATAAAAACGTATCAACCCTGTCAATCGCTGAGTGGCAACGAAATGTAAAATAAACTAGTAATACCGCTCAAACCAGATCGTTAATAAGTGCACGAACGAAGCGATTTGACGCGTCGATATTACCGAGTACCAACTGCAAAGGGACCATCGACAGTGGCCGTTACATGTCACCCTATTATCTCATCGCTACGGTTACTTAATGGCCATTGAAACACGTAACATCGAAGACGTGATCGGGCTATTCGAAAGTACCAAAAATGTCTGCGTTACTCTGGACCAGTGCTTCTTCCAGAGTTTCTCTGAACGACCAGAGAGTGAAAGTGATCTCAAAATTGTTGGCCGCGCGTACGTGCGTATCTCTCTCACCTTGCCAGCTAGCTTTACGTCCCTCACCGTCTGTCTTCCTCTCGCCAGTGGCCTGTGAACGCTCTGGACCCCGGCGCTCGTTTTGCAATCGACTGGGTAAAAATGTTTGGACAGGTGCGGTTTTGTAACCCTGACTGCATTCCATTGCAAGGGACCACGCGATTAATCAAACCCGAGAAAAAGTTCGCGGTGTCACGGATAATCATGCACGTCTTTTCTCCTGTTAACGCGTTTTAGTCTATCCGACATGACACGCCGATCGGTTGGCTAAGATTCAGGTCAGAGATGCATTTCACGGTACCGGTCTCTCGACGGGACTGATCGCGAGGATTCTGTGAAAAGAAAGAGGATTCTTAGAGCAACCAAGAGGAGTATTTCGTTGGTGTCCTATGAGATCTTAAGAGTTTTGGTATTTTTTATATTTTTCTTTGAGCATTTATTTTTGGTACATTTCTTTGATCTTATTTTGTGTTTCTTATTTCTGGTATTACATGATATCTTGCTTCTTATATTATTTAGTATTTCCAGTATTTTATTTTCTGTGTTATTTGATATATTTGGTGTTTTTATTTTCAGTATTCCTTTGTACCTTTATTCTTGATCGAATTTTTAAATCTAATAATTGTGTCATTGTTTCTTATGAATTATTTAATAGATGAGAACGTATCTAAGTAATTACGTATTACGTCAGAATATTTTCTGATTTTGAGAGAAAAAATCTGAACCTTGATCTTATCCTGTTTTCACCAACATAATGGATCGCAATTTAGGAAGTGAAAATTTACTCTCTATGTCCTGTTAAAGCTTATCTGATATTTATTTCTCGTTCATTTTATAACAATGCTTTAGAATAAAATGAACTAGTTCCAATGATCAAGGAAAAGTAACGTTATGAGAACAATGAAATATGTACCACGATAACTAACAGAGGGAACGTATGTTCGTGGCATGAACTGAATGGCAGCAGATTATATTCGATACTTCGGATCACAGATATCGATTTCGATCCGGATGATAGGACTCATACTTTTGAGAATGATAAATTAACTTCTGTGTACATAGATTAATTATCAATTTTCACGTTACCGCATTCTGTGTTCCTACACCACGTTCATAAACTTTACGTGAATGCTTCTGCAAATATGCGTATTAAAATAGCTGTTTGGTTAAATGCACAAAACTAACAGGTCTTTGTTTAATTTCTAAACCAAACTATCCAATGTGCAGTGTATATCTGCCTACTAACGATCAAGCATTCTGCCCTCAGGTGCTGCAAGTAGGTACTTTCAGTACTGCCATAAACATAAATTAAATAAAACTTTAGATGTAAATTTAACGTTTAAATGTCGCATATATTAAAATTTACGAATGACTCAATAGACTTCAATGGGTTGTAAACACTTCACGATTCATTCATCTTCATAGTAGCCGTTGGCAATAACTGCGCAAGTAGAGC
Source organism: Eufriesea mexicana (assembly GCF_001483705.2). Lineage (NCBI taxonomy): Eukaryota > Metazoa > Arthropoda > Insecta > Hymenoptera > Apidae > Eufriesea > Eufriesea mexicana. The sequence continues at coordinate 466,098 of NW_016909647.1, forward strand.
TAATGCAACGTAAACAAACGTTTAAAGAGAAATATTACAAACTTTGAAAATTTTACAGACAATATTGTACTAAAATATTATTATTTTTATATATTATTGTTTATCGGTATATCGTATAGGATTTTCCTTACTTTCCTCACAAATTAAACATGCATAATCTACAACTAATCTACAAGTAATAATATCATAACAATTATATGCAAAAATAATTTATACTGAATTACAGATTGCAAGAAAAGTGTGTACTTAGAATCATAAGATAATTCGATAATTTCGACAAAAGGAAACTGCATTGAAGTTCCACTAGCAACACTTATTTCCAAATTAATAAGAAAAAATCACCTACATACGTAATTTCAATCAATTTTTTTTTTTTTTTAGTAAACGGACGATATAGACCGTATCGATGACCGACTTGTTTCTTAGATTTAGCACTGATAAATTTCTGTTTAAATGAATTATACATAAAATACCTATAGACTACATTGTCTATCCAAAGCAAACACTAATTCCACTTTCAGAAAGTTAATTAAACCGCTCGTGCTTTCTTCATCATTACGACAAAACGATTTCTTTATAACGACTTTCATTTGCATATCCAGTCCAGAAGCAACTTAGTCCGGTAGCTCTTATCTAATTATTTCTCAATTGGCACTTTATGCCTACATTTATACATATTGCACCTTATAATTACTTGAAAATTTCGAATACCTAACACGTGTACCTAATTCCAAATAATTGTCACCTCCGAAAACTAATTTCTATAATCTACTCAAATTTTTACGGATGTACACAATATCTTTTTCTCACAGAAATTAGCATAAATTTTCTTGTCAGAAAAATAAAAAATATTCTCGTTGACAACTAAATACTACATTTAATAATAAGGTTATGATATAATATCGTAATTTTGGAAGACAAGAAGTGTTCAAAGTGAACTGTTCACTCGTAAGCCAAAAATAATGAAACGTAGGATCGTTAACTCTGCATAGTACGTATAGAAATTTTGGTAAACGAGACAGATATAGATGTGTGAATGTGAAAAATACACTGAGAACTTAGCCATTGAAATATGTCGTTAACTGTTGAGTAATATTAGAAAACATTTTGCAACAAATCTGATAGACCGATGCGTTTAGCAATATTTCGCGAATCACTTTTAACCTACAGCTATTAACATAATGTGGTAAAAATGTATGAACCAAATACTACAATATGGTATTACATAAAATTTTTATAACGGGTTATTACGTTTAATTGTCTGAAATATGGTTGTAGTTATCAGATTTGCTAATAAAATTCGCACGTGTTAAATTATAGTCGATATGTTTAGTAATTCGCGAAAAATAAATCAACTGAGATTAAAATATTTATTTTTACCCTGTTACATTACCGTACATTCTTTATTAAATTTTAACGCGTATAAGGAAGGCGATAAAGAAATTTTTTATTTAGTATACGCAAAATTATTCTAAGAAATTTCTAATTAAAATGAACCATAGGTGTATGATATTTCATATTGCAAATAAAATGCTTGCTTTTTCTTTGTTAAATTTTAATACGCGTAGAGAAAATGCTGAAGGAATTTTTAATTAAATTACACTAAATTGATACAAAGAAATGTCTAATTAAAATGAACCATCGGTAAAGGATTTTTCACTTAAATGATAATTAATTAAAAAAATTGTAACACAACGCGGCATACGTATTCATAAACGTAGCTATTACCTTTCACATTCTGATGTGCAAATCTTTTTAATTTTTCATTTCACAATCGTAACATATATGCGTATGTTTTTCTCTCTTAAAACTAAAACACGAAAATCACGAAGCTACAGCTGATCTAAATTAAACAAGAATCTAATGTAGGTACGGCTACTTTCCTAATGCAAGCGTGGAATGTGTTCTCTTTTAATGGTTAGAATTACACGATTTACTTTGCTACTTTCAAAGACGTTTCACCGTTAAACACAAGGACTTGCTTGGTAAGTCAAAATCTTTGACACGTGAAGTCAAGTGCAAGTTTTGTGGGTACACTATTTCTTTTTACTTCACTAAAAACAGAAGGGCGCCCAAATATTTATCTTTACCAAGTAATTCATCCCCTATTCGACGAATCATCAATTAATAAATATATCTATATTTCAATAACATTTTAACAAATAAGTACCATTAATTCATCCTTCAATTCACACATCAGGAACTTCAAGAATTCGTACTTTTAATAATTCAACTGCAAAATGATGCAAAAGGAGACTTTCCCATGAGATGACAATACAGCTGCAATACGAATTGAACAATTAAATAAACTTTGAATCTATAATATTCCAAGAAGCCTTAACTATCAACGTCTTTGCTTTCACATTATCATACTGGAAGATAAAACAAGCATCTCGTTCTCGATGAAAGATGGATCAACCTTGAAAGAAATGTTGCAGTAGTTGGAAAGCTCGGCCTCATAAGGAACGAGTGAGATTCCAACGAATTCCCTTACGATTTCCACAAATATTAGACGCGTTTTTACATTGCGTTCGCAGGATGCGTGGAGAACGTCAGTCGATGTTGACAATAACCTGTCAAGTAACACGCGTAAAATCCAATAGCGTAGGTCGGGGTGCAGTAGGTTAATAGAACAGGTGATGGAGAGAACAGGTTGCCCCACTATCGTGCCTTACGTATCATTCTGATTATGTTTGACTATCGCCAACACACTTTACAGTTACGAACTCCGGTCCCTGCCAGTTCTCGGTTACAACTCGAACTGGACGCCGTTCTCTTCGAGACTTTTCAATCGAACCGAGAGAAACTCCCTGGCTCCAGCCACGACCAATCGCGTGGAAAGCTCGCGAGAGTAGTGAGATTCCAATGAACTTGAAAGAATAAGTTAAATTACAATACGGCTATCACGAAGTTCTGCATACCTGTTTCATTGATTCTCATAATGAAAGTGTATTTGAAAAGAAGTTTATGAATGATGATGTAATTTCGAGAGAAATAAAGAATTTTTAGTTACATGGTAATTTTACATAGGTTTTTGAGCGTCGACTATGTGAACCTGTGATATTTGATTTATACACTTTTTATGAAAAAATTTGGATTAAGTTGGATATTGAAATCTTTGATATCATTTAATTCGATATTTAGGATCTTTAGAATAATTGGAACATTTAGAAAATTGAAATATTAGGAATGGTTGAAATTTTTAAGGTATTTTAGGTATTAAAGATTTTTTTCATTTCGGAAATACTTATCTAGAATTTGAACAAATTTTCGAATGCTTGGAGTATTTGAAATGTCTAGAATTTTTGGAATATTTCGAATTTTTAGAGTTCAAGAATTTCTTTAAATACTCAGAATACTTTTTTTGTTTACTGTACTTTTATTATTTATTACGTATATTTATGTTTATTATATTATTATAATATAATATAGTATGTAAAGCATGTATAATAAAGTATTAGGGCATATTTAGAGCTTTAGGATATTTAAAATATTTATAGTATGTAATATTTCATAAATGTTGTATTTATTTTAAAGTTTTATTTAAATCCCAAATAATGCATTACAATACACTTATTTTGAACAGTATTAAACAAAATTATCGTCTAAATTTTCAGTCAATTTTTGCGATTGCATCTTTTTGCAACTTTGATCTAAATATATTCGTATCGACTCCATAATTTTCCTATTTCAATTTGTATGAAATTCCACAAAGGCGATTCTTGTTAAATCAGATAAAATATCGGTTTCAAGTTCATCGAGGTAACGTTATGCAGCGAACTTGCCCGTTAAGTTAAGCCAATGTAAGTCGAAGCTGCCAGTAAATGCATTCCTCGCGGTAGAGAAAACGAGAACCTCTTATGATAATTCAAGTTTCTCTGGTAACGTTAAGAATTTCTTCCTGATTCCAAAGTGGAAACAAGGAAACTCTCTAATCTGTTACACATCTTCAAAGGAAGTACAACTTTCAGATTAACACTTCCCTGAAGAATTTTCATCGCAACACTTTCTATACTTTTTAACGCTCAAATATATTTTAAATTTTTACGTATACTTCTGTTTGAGAAAGTAAACTTTAAATTACGGTAAAAACTTTTATCTGACACTCATTTTTTTAAAGTAAAATCGAGGTTATTCTGTGAATAGAAATAACAGCACTGTGCCACATATTTTAACTTTTTCTCAAATCTGTAAATATGTATTAGGTGATCCTTGCAGAGTTTACTTTGATTACTTAAATTAAAAAATTTATTAAAATAAATCTTTAAACAAAATAATTAATTAAAATAATTAATTAATTTCTTAAACTTTAGTGGAAATTAAGCACTTTGTAATTAGTCACTTTTAGTATCAGAATCATATTTATATTTGCATCATTGTTATTAATAAATATAAAAAACATCGTTTGATATTATATTGTACATCGAGACTTTAACGTAAGACTATTTCAAAAATGAAGCATCTTCCCGCGACAACAATGCATAGCTTGTCCAACCGCCGCCACCTTCCAGTCACCGCTACATCGAACATAATGGTAACATAGTAAAATGTTTATACGCGTAAAAGTAAAACTTTCGATGTCTACACGAACTATTTCGGAAAACAATTTTATCACTAATCGATATTTCTATTACTGCAACTGAAAACAATGTATACTGAATGAACAATTATGTGCGGTATCGATTATTAATTTGTTACATTGCAATTAGAGGTTACTTTTGCAAACGTTGTCGGAATGTTTACGAGTGGGCCACAGCAAAAGACTAAGAAATAGAGAGAACTTCAACTAGATCAAGAAATCTAGGTGCATCATTTGTTCCTTCACAATATATCACATGTGGAATACAGTGAGGTTAACTAGTGCATGTATAAAGTGATGTGTGAAATCAAGTGCCGCGAGCGCAAATCGTATAAAGATATTACGTACGTACAGAGTTTCGATAATAGGTTCTAGATTTCGGTTGTCTATTGCATTATTGGTCGATATAGGTAATTGCTTGATATAGGTAAGGAAAGGTGGTTTTCTAATAGTTTCCACAATTTTTCCCCGATTTCGACAGTGTATACGTGAAATAAAGTGACGGCAGGGCAAATGATATAAAGGTACTGCATAGTAACATACTATCAATTCTTGATTAGAAAATTTCGTTTAATTATCTTCTAATAGACTTTCTTGTAATTAAATGGGCAATTTTTTTTGTGTTTCGAACATTCGTTTCCGAAATTTAATGACGAAAGTATCTGTGCCTGAGAAATCGTGCTGCTCAATTTAATTTTTTCGCTTCTATTTCGGAAATTAGTCTTTCCGATTAGATTTGTTCTATATATCAGCGTAGAGTGGAATTTTCTTTGACAGGATTGGATACTTTTTTTCGGCTTCCAGCATGCGTTTTCGAACAATAGTGCCGAATGTGTCAGTGGCTGTGAAGTGGTGCTGCGCAATTGACTTTTTTGGCTTGTATTCTTAAATTAGGCTTTTCGATTAGGTTTTCTCTACATATCAGTGTAGAGTGGAATTTTCTCTAACAGGATTGACTACTTTTTTTCGGTTTGGAGCGTGCGTTTTCGAATAATAGTGCCGAATGTGTCAGTGGCTGTGGAATGGTGCTGCGCAATTGACTTTTTTGGCTTCTATTCTTAAATTAGGCTTTTCGATTAGGTTTGTTCTATATATCAGCGTAGAGTGGAATTTTCTCTAATAGGATTGGATACTTTTTTTCGGTTTAGAGCCTGCGTTTTCGAACAATAGTGCCGAATGTGTCAGTGACTGTGGAATGGTGCTGCGCAATTGACTTTTTCGGCTTCTATTTATAAAATTAGGCTTTTCGATTAGGTTTGTTCAATGTATCAGCGTAGAGTGGAATTTTCTCTAATAGGATTGGATACTTTTTTTCGGTTTAGAGCTTGCGTTTTCGAACAATAGTGCCGAATGTGTCAGTGACTGTGGAATGGTGCTGCGCAATTGACTTTTTTGGCTTCTATTCTTAAATTAGGCTTTTCGATTAGGTTTTCTCTACATATCAGTGTAGAGTGGAATTTTCTCTAACAGGATTGACTACTTTTTTTCGGTTTGGAGCGTGCGTTTTCGAATAATAGTGCCGAATGTGTCAGTGGCTGTGGAATGGTGCTGCGCAATTGACTTTTTTGGCTTCTATTCTTAAATTAGGCTTTTCGATTAGGTTTGTTCTATATATCAGCGTAGAGTGGAATTTTCTCTAATAGGATTGGATACTTTTTTTCGGTTTAGAGCTTGCGTTTTCGAACAATAGTGCCGAATGTGTCAGTGACTGTGGAATGGTGCTGCGCAATTGACTTTTTCGGCCTCTATTTATAAAATTAGGCTTTTCGATTAGGTTTGTTCTATGTATCAGCGTAGAGTGGAATTTTCTCTAATAGGATTGGATACTTTTTTTCGGTTTAGAGCGTGCGTTTTCGAACAATAGTGCCGAATGTGTCAGTGACTGTGGAATGGTGCTGCGCAATTGACTTTTTCGGCCTCTATTTATAAAATTAGGCTTTTCGATTAGGTTTGTTCTATGTATCAGCGTAGAGTGGAATTTTCTCTAATAGGATTGGATACTTTTTTTCGGTTTAGAGCCTGCGTTTTCGAACAATAGTGCCGAATAGTGTCAGTGACTGTGGAATGGTGCTGCGCAATTGACTTTTTTGGCTTCTATTTCCAAAATTAGGCTTTTCGATTAGGTTTGTTCTACATATCAGTGTAGAATAGAATTTTCTCTAACAGGATTGGATATTTTTTTTCGGTTTCGAGCGTGCGTTTCCAAAAAATAGTGCCGAATGTGTCAGTGGCTGTGGAATGGTGCTGCGCAATTGACTTTTTTGGCTTCTATTTCCAAAATTAGGCTTTTCTATTAGGTTTGTTTTATATATCAGCGTAGAGTGGAATTTTCTCTAACAGGATTGGATATTTTTTTTCGGTTTTGAGCGTACGTTTTCGAGAAATAGTGTCGAAAGTGTCCGTGGAAGTGTGCCTGCATCACGGTAAATAATCTATGGCTTTGTATTAATATAAACTTTTGTTTCATTTTTTAAGTATAAAAATTAATCAACAGGTTATGCACCCATACCTTGGGCCACGTGCTTGAGTATGGAAAACAAAAGTCGAGAAGGATATTGGAAATCAGTAGACGAATACCAATATCAATATCAATGGACTAATGGATGGAAATGGATAATATATTTGGAAATTTAGAGTGGTCTTCACGCTATGGTCTCAAGGTTTGTAGAATCAAGAAATGTAGAACACTGCAAACAAGTTTGATTCACAATATGTAATTATAAAGTCTGGTAGATTCAATTGTAGGGAAGGTATTATTACTTGATTTACCAGCCTTAACGTCAAGTCATGAGATATTGATAAAATTAAGCAATATCTATGAGAAGGATACAGAATGGCAAAGGTATTCTGTTACAGAGGAATTTTTCATGCAAAATCTAAATTTGAACATGATATAGTAACGCACATTGTGTGGCTGACAGGTAAGTTTTAAAATTACATGCATTAGTGTGTAAGATAGTATATATAATGCGTATATTTAAAATTTTAACTACATTACCACACAGGTATCATTTATTTTGCAAGTATTTGGAAGTTAATGCAGAAGGAAGAGAAGTGAATAGATGGCTTCACATCTCAACGGATTGTCAAGGAAACAAGGGGAAAATCTGATTATAATGAATCTGTAACCTTCAAAACTTAAGAGAAGAGGTGTTTGAAGTGCAACTCCACTAGATATCTTGCACATTCATATTGGAGAAGCAATAAAGGTAACAAAGAAATTAAAGGCTTTAGTTTTGAAAGATTAGGATAAAAGTTAGAAAAATTTCTAGGATTAGGTAAAATAGACAAGACATAAGAAGTGTACTTTCCATATAGGACATGTAAGAAGTTTAATTATTTGGAAAACATCATTTGGATTGTTATTTTAGAAGCATGATGGAAGAGAAAGGAGATCCAGATAAAAGAAGAAAGTCTGTTTCTTGACAAAGAGCGATGGAACAAACTAATGGATTTTGGACTTGAGAACAATAAACCATATGGTCAATAAACTAGAATATTTTATAAAATAGGAAGAAATAAGAATAGAAATTAGATTGGTATAAAAAAATATTTCCATGGAAACAAAAGTGAAATTTAGAGTTGAGCCAGATAGCTGTATACTTAAATATGGTTTATATGTTTTACACTTGTGACAGAATTTATTGCCAGTAAATCTGATAACTCGAAATGTGTAAGGTAAATGAAGTAATAGTTTATAAGAAGGAAAAAAAAATATTCATTGGTAAAAGCTTTAATAATGGACCTTATACCAGTAGAGAGAAACAAGAAGCTGGCAGAGTGGTGCAGAAAATTGGGCCATCTACGTATGGGGAATATGAAAGAGTTGTCCAAAGAAGCATTGAGAATAAAAGTAATAAAAAGAATACGAAAGACAAGAATTGGAGACTGCAGGATACTTTTCTGTACAAAGCAATTGAAGGCACCATTTTGATAGCCAAGAACAAGAGCAAGAGGGCAGCAAGAAATTATACATTCTAATATATGTGTGGGCCTATAGAATCAAAGACATGGAACAGAAATAAGTATGTGATAACAGTTTTAGATTTTACTAACTTTGTGCTGATATATTTTATGGAATATGACAAATTTTATGGAGGTTGTTTAAGTATGTTACAGCAGTAGAAGCAAAGTGGAATAACATACAGATTTAGATGCGATAATGGAAGCAGGAGTGTTTACCAGTCGAGAATTCAAGAATTCGTGCACCAGAAAGTAATTATACTAGATTATACGACACTGTACACACTTCAACTGAATGGAAAGGCTTAATCAAACATTATTGGATAAGACACGAGCACTGTTGTACGACTGGAATGGAAAAAAAATTGTGGGTAGAAGCTGTGTATTTTGCACCCTTGTATTTTTTATTTTGCAATAATAATTCAGCAAAAGCAATGAGTACAACTGCATATTGAAGGTGGGTAAGAGAAAGATCTCATATAAATTACGCATTTTTAAAGAAACTAATATTCTTCAAAATCTGAGAATGATAAAATAATTTCGTTTGCAGATTCATTCCAAGGAAAGCCAATTCTGCAAGAATTACCCAATAAATATAACAGATTAAGTTTTGTTTTGTATAGTATAGTTAAATAAATGATACAGCATAATCTTTGTACCAAGTGTTTAATTCATTTTAATATCAGAATTACCAAAGTGGTCTCATGCATAAAATATTGCAAATTTATAGTTGTATCAAAAGTTAATATTGATTTCATTCGGATAGGAAGGTAATTATACGTACTTATTTCTTCTATGCATTTGACGCCTTTGATAATACTGGATAAATTAATTCCCTTTTAATTAAATAATTTCTAATAATTATTACACAAAGGATGTGAACTGATACTGAAGGCATTGATAGTTTGACAATAATTATTATCTTTTATACAATCAATTTATAAATTTCATGCACACGTTATAAAAAGGATATCCTTGGACATCTTCTCATAAATTTTTGTCCACATTGTACTTTTAGTTTGTCCATTATTTAATATTTTCTTAAAAGATCATGACGGATGTTGGTACGAAATCACGTACACCTTCAATTAATTATTAATAACAAATTAATTAGCATCAAATTATTCTCGAAAATGACAAAAAAATGTTACCTATAATTTCAGCTTTGCGATGCAACTAAAAAAATTCATGAATTAATTACTGAAACTCAAGATTTGTTAATTTTCCATTGCCGAATTAATTTATTAGGATAATAACCGATTCAAATTCAAGCGCCTTCGATCAGCGCCATCTATGATTTGGGCTCAAAAATCAAGAAAGTGATAGGAATATAGAATAGGCGAGGAGGTCGTCGACGAGCTCGTCACGTGATAGACAATGACAGAGAGAGGATAGAAAAGGATATAAGGGCTCTGACAGAGAAAAATTATTAATAACTCAATTTTCGTAAACAATTTGTGAACTTTTATAATTTCATTGCAAAGCTGGAACTGCAGGCTGTATTCCTATATAATATTGGTAAAGAATTTAACTCTAAATTGTTAGTTATTAATTTTTGTTTGATGGCGACTACGATTTCGTAACGACGACCATCACGTTCTTCCGTGAGAATATTTAATACTCACCGAAATTAGAATCAAAATGTGATCAAAAGTTATATGAGAAGATTCGCAAGAACATTGTTTTTATAATGAGTGCATAAAGTTTCATAAATTAATTGCGCAAAGGATAGTAATTAATGAGCAACCAATGGCGTCTTCGACAACAATTCAAACACTCCGTAGAATAATAATTAATAATTAATTAATTAGGGACAAATTTCTTTCGAAAAATATATAGGAAAGTTCTTGAAGGATCTGCCTTTACGATGCAATTATAAAAGTCCATAAATTAATCACAGATATCGAGTAATTAGTGAATTTTCCACTGCCGATTTGATTTATTAAAATATATACGGAGCACATAACCAGAGTTAGTAAACTGACATCGGAGCCATCTATCCTCTCGCTGCAGAACTCGAGCTTCGAGTCTAACATCATAGATGGCTCTGATGTCAGTTTACTAACTCTGGTTATGTGCTCCGTATATATTTTAATAAATCAAATCGGCAGTGGAAAATTCACTAATTACTCGATATCTGTGATTAATTTATGGACTTTTATAATTGCCTCGTAAAGGCAGATCCTTCAAGAACTTTCCTATATATTTTTCGAAAGAAATTTGTCCCTAATTAATTAATTATTAATTATTATTCTACGGAGTGTTTGAATTGTTGTCGAAGACGCCATTGGTTGCTCATTAATTACTATCCTTTGCGCAATTAATTTTTAAAACTTTGTGCACTCATTATAAAAACAATGTTTTTGCGAATCTTCTCATATAACTTTTGATCACATTTTGCTTCTAGTTTCGTTCAGTATTAAATATTTTCACGAAAAACCATGGCGGTCAATATTACGAAATCACGCCCGTCTTTAAATAATTATTAATAGCATGGTAATTAGGCACAAATTATTAATGAAAAATGATTCAGAATTTTGTCTATAGTTCTAGCTTTACGATGAAATTATAAAAGTTCATAAATTAATCGCAGAAATTGAGTAATTTGTTAATTTTTCACGAAAAAGCCATTCTATCCTTTTCTAACCGCTTGCTATCTTTGTCTATCGCGTGACCAGGTTAGACGACCTCCTTGCGCTGATCAAAGGCGCTTGAATTTGAATCGTTTACTAACTCTGGTTATTTGCTTCTGATGCATCCTGATAAATCAATTTGGCAATGGGTAATTAAGAAATCACCAAGTTTTCGTAATTAATTCATGAACTTATATAGTTCCATTTTAAAGCTGAAACAATTTTGCAGATATGCATAAGAGTACAATAGTAATATTTTTCTGTCAAGACTCACTCTTAATCTTTTCCACAATAGCGGAAGAATGTTAACGAAAAGAGAAATTCACTACTCATTCAATGCAAATATTATCAAAATTGAGAATGAAATTAGAGTACTTTCTAACGGAGCCAGGAAATATTTCGCGAAATTATTTCTTCCTAACTGACATAAATTTAACTTGAACAAATATACATAAAGTTTCATAAATAATTATTCAGTAGCTGTTACGTATGAAATAAATTTTGAAAGAAATTTCTGGTACTGTCATGTTAAAAAGGGAGAAATCTATAATAATTACAATGGAAACCGCGTAGAAATTATTACTTCCAGTTTGGAATTCCGTGTTACGCAATGCGTAGAGCGCGTAATCTTTAATACTCTGAAATTCATTTCACTTTCAAGTGAAACAATTGGAATTGTATTCCATATGAACTTTCACGATTAAACTAAAAATCCTATAACAGTTGCCATAGTTTCGGTATTTCGATATTTAGAAATCGTGAACCGTTGCACACAGTGCAAAGTTGTGCAAAAACTTCATGGCACGACCCATACCTAATCTAACAAAAGCTATACTCATCGTCAGCGATAAAATCATCCAAATCCCCTAATTGCAACCGATGGACTCGTTGAAATTGAGTCTTGTAGAATTTTTTAAGTTCGTAACTAATTACGCACTCTAATAACTGAGCTGATTATTTAAAAAGAATTCAACGCTTTTTCATAAAATTTGATATAAAAAATATAAAATAATAATAAAGTTGAAATGAAAATTTTTCGAACGATGTATCTCTCGAGACAGTGCAATTTTGGTCTAAAACATTTTTTAACGCGTTTTAAAATTTATAGAGGTGTTTTATAAAAACAAATTGAATATGCTAGTGCATTCTCTTTCTCTTTTAAGAAAACAATAGCATCGACAAGACTCGTTTTTTATACGAATCCTGCAATTCCGTGGTTGCAAAGGAAAATACTGCCTTTCGCAATTTTAAAAGTTTCTAGTTTATTTATTAATTACGTTACAAAACGTACGATTTAAGTATTTCTCCAGGAGAAGCTAATAAAAAGAAATTTTATACGATCGGAAAAAATAATGCAATTTAAACAAATGCGAATAAGAAGAATCAATATTTTCGGCAATTATTTAAACGCCAATATCCAGAGAATTGAAATATGTGACACGCTTTTCCTTACAGCCACAGAGTTTTCCGTCCATTCTAGCCCCGAAACACTCTCTGTACTCCTTCATTTACCCAAATTTACCGCTTCCGTACCATCGAAACCTGACTACAGCCGCAATTATCCTGGTATTTAAATTTCAAGAACAATCTACATCCCTATCTCGCGGAATTGCAATTCTAATTACTATACCTTCACGGCGGAGTACATGCATTAATGTCTTCCGAACGGAGCATTACTTCATCACGATTGTAACGGGACCATACAGATAACGTGAATCACGAGAATACCATCTTACCGTGCTTAAGTTTCCCGTTCTTCGAAATGAGGAAAGACAAAGGTCCAGGTACCTTGTCCGTGTACAGGCCATCCTGGTTGGTCCTCGGGCCGAACAGAGCGTTTCTCCCCACTTTCATATACTCCTTGCCCATCTTCTTGGGCGAGCTGATCCCAAGCAGAGATCCTATGAACTTCATCTTGAACTTTGTTTCGAGAGAATCTAACGCGAATCACTGGAATCTCCAAATTGCCGTCAATTTCAAATTTTTTGATTTACGATCGCCACTCTGACCAGGTGACAGACGTGATCCTTTGTCTAGGTTGCCAAATTCAAGAGACCTTATCCTGTCCTCATCAACGATGTCTGCTGATCACGAAAGCGATAACACCGTTACTCGATACAGCTTGTGTCTCACTGTTAAGACTCACGGCAATTAAGTTAATTGGGTAATTCGTGCTCTGTTTATCGTTGCCGCACCGTAGAAATCTCGTTATAGATAATCTACGATGTGTTACGTCTCGAAAGTATTGCTTCACGTCACTTCTCCGAGCATCGTTTCCGGAGATACACACGATCTGTCCTTAAAACACAGTCAACAAGCATGTTACACTTTTTTCCCGTTGAAATGAGTTCGATTTTGCCTCGATCTCTTTTTCACTGATCTTCTTTGCCACTCGTTACCGACCCGAATTACACTTTCACGACCGCTTCCGTTGGATCACGATGATGCTATTCTTGATTCTCGATGTCAATGATCATCCGTGATTTTCGCTCAGCAGTCTCGGGTTTTTATCGCCGAAGAGTAGTTTCCTGAAACGAAGAAAGAGATGTTCGCTGAGTTATTTGGAATTGTTAAATGAAATTGGAGTAGTTGTGATTAAGTGGAAGTAGCACCTCGGTTCAATTATTGGTCATTAAAGTCTCGTAAATGGGATCATTGAGCGAATAGGTAACATCGGGTGAAGTATAGCAGAGGGAACAAAGAGACTTGGATGATTTCGTGATTAAGTAGATGCTTGATAAATACATACAAACTGTGTTTCTCAAAGTGAGCAGATGAATAACTAAATTAATCTTCATCCGATTTACTTCAAATTTTGAATAGTCGTTTTTAATACCATTCTTTTCAGTTGAAGCTACTGAATTTTTATTTAACCCTTTGCACTCGAGAGGTGAGCTTCACAGTCACCATTTCATAAAATTTGGAAGATCGGTATTAATTAATATATCAAATTTAATGTAATGTAACAGTGTGCGAGGTATCGACATCAGATAATTCTACAATTCTATTGTTATATAATTCTTTATTTACTGCTCAAAAAGGTATCGTCGGTATTTTGGTAGAGAATCTTTGAATTTCTACTCTTCTCTAGCCAAAAAATCGTCGAGTGCAAAGGGTTAATATTTTTATATAATATTTTAAAATTTTTTCCAGCAAACACCGTTTTTCCCTTAAATCTGTTACTGCAACTAAAGATATAGTCTTATAGTTTAAGAGAAATATAATGAAGAGAAGAAGAGAAATCCCATTTCGGGATTTCCAATGGAAAATTACGAATCAGTCTATTTTCGAAATACTTTTGAGTGCCGTCACACTGATACCTGTCAATAATTATCATTCTTGTATCAAATTTGAATGAGTAGTTCGAGACTTTCTGAAACCATTAAAAACATTTCAAGAAAAAACTTGAATTTGCTTCAAAAACATTCTTCAATACTTTATTTCCAGACGTTATGATAGTTTTGAATCGACAAGTAGTTTCTCGACATCGTAGAGTTGTGCATAAAGTTTATAGATGGTTAAGTAGATCCGAATGAGCCGTTCGCTTTGTACAAGGTGAAGGTATTGCCTTTTTCAAACGTGATCTAGAGCAGCAGTATATCGAGATTTAATTGAGAACATGGTTAGATAACAAAGAAACGTAATGCAGTTAGGTAATCAAGGACGTTCCGAGATTGCTGACTTGTGTAAAACTTCATTTTATTTAACAGACTGACCCAACGATTCACGCTGTTTTGAAACCTTTAGTTTCACGAATGAATGGCTGTAATCATAAAACATTGTAGAATTGCAGGTATTCTCGAGTAACTGCGTTTACCGTATATCATGCAGAGAAATGAGAACAACCATTTTGTTGAAATTTCAGGTGTCTAGCTTATGTAAGCTTAAGCAAATGTTATGAGCCACATTATATTGCAATTATCTGATTATCTGCAGCATTATATTGTAATTACATTGTTATATGCAATATTATATTGCACATTATCTTCGAGGAACGAGGGTCTAATAATAGTTTAGCGAACATTAATATGAAGACATGGAATAATATTTTTTGGTATTTTCATAATTTTTAATTTCTATATAGAGGCAAGTGTTTACAGAAAATATGTATGTGCATAAATAAAAGTAAATGAGTAAAATATGGGCAGGAACCGACTTTTCATTTTTTGTTTGAAACATAAATATATTTTTTAATATTAAATTTGTTGTAAAATATTATTTTTCAGCTTTGATATTGTTAGTAGAGACTGGCATAGTGTTCAACGTGTTATTACTCTACATATTACTATAAATTTTAATTTATATATTACCATATTTTTATTCTATCTGGTACTATATATTATTATTTTATATATTGTAAAATATTATTATTACACATATTGCTGAATATCATTATTTTGCGCAGAACTATATTTTACCATTTTGTACTTTATTATTATTCTATATATTATTATAGATTTCATAAGAAATTTTGGAAGACAAAAATTGTAGAATAATCAAATGATTATAAAATTCCTTACTTGGGAAAGAAGGCAATATTAAATCCAGGTCTATGGCAAATAAATGAGCAGCACTGTTTAAAACTATCTTCTTATAGACCATTGTGCTGTTATCCCCAATGTTGCAAAAACGTTAATAGATAGTTAAAGTGCTAACCGCAGTGATTCAAGAATGTACGTTCGCGTGATTACTTATGAACGATAGTGATGCCTGTATTCACGCAACTTTCATTGTGAAAGGGGAAAAAATTATTTGTCCTTTATATTACGTAACTATCTTTGGGATCTATCGTATCCCATTTTGGTTACGTCGGTATCATCATCGAGAGTTATCTAATGAAGTCGTTTCTTGCAATATACTTGGATAAATTTCGTAATAGCAATCGAAAAATATTTCTCATACTTAAAATATTTGAAGCAAATAGCAGTTTACAAAAATATTTCGTAAATATGGTACCATTTATTTGCAATATTATCTTTATAAATGATATATGTCTGATAAATGTTCTTGAATCTCTGTTTAAACATCTTGGTAATATATTATTGATTGTTGGTAATAAAAAACGCTTTATCATAAAAACGGG
Source organism: Eufriesea mexicana (assembly GCF_001483705.2). Classification (NCBI taxonomy): domain Eukaryota; kingdom Metazoa; phylum Arthropoda; class Insecta; order Hymenoptera; family Apidae; genus Eufriesea; species Eufriesea mexicana. Next base: position 482,356 of record NW_016909647.1, read on the forward strand.
TGCCTAATGGTCTTTATACGTGCTATAATTCAAAAGAATCTTTTTTCGCTGTGTTTTAATGGAAGGATGTGTTGAGAAATGTGAGAAGAAGAAGAAATGTTGTAGTTTACGACCAAGCGAAACTGAATGAGAAGCATTTGTAATGAAGCGATAGTAAAGTGCAAGGATAAAATAAATATTGAAAGGATAAATGAAATATTTAAAGAAATTGTAGTCCTACTTTTTTTATTTATTTTCGCAATGTTCTTTGAGTTCTGGAATTTTCGTCTATTTTAATGGAAGATTTATCCTGGACTATACTACTTATAAAATACGACATCACAAAAGCTCGTTTCCTTAAAAATATTTGTAACTCATTCCTCTATAATATTAGAATCTTAAAATTTTAATTAATAGTACCGAGTAGTAACTAATAAATAAAATCGTAATATAAAATTCATGATACTAATTAGCAATATAAAATTAATTACCTTCATAGTAATAGTAATAAAATATAATAGTCCAATAAAATTGATAATAATGGTACTTTCCCAAGCCTATTTTTAATAAATTAAATATTTCATAATTTGTTAATAAATCCAATATTTCCCTTCGTTTGTATCTACTCCCATATTACTATTTCTTCTTCCTCTCTTTTTTTCTTTGGCTCGAACCAACACGACTTTCCTTCGTTTTTAAGCAACTTTCGGCAAATATCTGCTGTAAATCAAAGTTTAAGATACGTATGACACCATAGAAAGTGCGAATGGTTCTTTTACGAGTCACGAAAGTCATTTCGGCCTGTAGTATAATAACCGGGTTAAAGGTTGAGGGAAACGAAATTTCAAACAACGCAAGGAATTTAAAGCAGAAGTAAGAAAAAGAGTCGTACGACGAATCCTAGTAGCACTTACACTTTCTCCACTCGTTAGCACAAGTACTTAGTATTTACTTACGTGCTATATATCATGGTTATATATGGTTGGGAAAGCAGTCATGAATATTTTTCTCATTGTAATACAACATCCCATTATGTTATGTAAATTGGTCATTTTTTAGGGGAAAAGGAACGTAGCAAAATTATTTCGACAAAGAATAAGCAACTGATTTTTTTCTTTTTTTCTTATTTATAGGTAAAGAGAATTCTGATTATTTAATGAAATGATACTTCACATTGTAATCCTTTGTTAATTACTTATTAGCTTAGCTTCGTAAAATCAGGGTTCACAGGCCAAGGTTACTGGCACATCGCAAACTACCTTGACAAAACTATTTTAACGAGCTGTTATTTATTTCTCAACTTCTTAATGAGATTCGCTTAAAAAAAGAAGCAAATTTTTTTTGACACGTGTATGTGAAAAATAGAAAGTGCTGATTGCTGGTTTGAAAAAATTTTGTATACGTTACGCAATATGTATAAGAACAGTTCTTTTGACAAAATTTCTTCTTTAACTGTGGTATTTGTATTAAATTGTTACTGTAATTTGTATTATTATTAGTGTTGCATATGTATGAAATATCTGCTGCATAATTTGTATTAGTTCTATTAATACTCTCTTCACATCTCATGCTAATAATTTTGACAATAATTATTCACCATTTTTTAAATTATATTTATCTAGAAACAATTACACGAATCATAAAATAGAAAAATGGGATAATTAACACGTATTGATAATTGGGAGTAATTTACATACGATACGATGATATTATATAAAAATAAGGGATTCGTGACACGAATATAATTTTTCAAAGCTACTAAACCAATATTTATATAACAGGTATTGTAACGGAAGAATTATAAATAGAGATAAAATTTTAGGAGGTAAAATTGTACATATTGAATTTCAATATTAGCGAATAACTGATTTTGCTATATTTTTTATTTTTTGGAAAAAACTTTATTTCGAGAGCAATCAATTTTTTAAAATAAAAATTGAAAGCACTCCATTTTAACATAAGAATTATAACATCTGTATATTTTTTGTATCTTGTAAAGAATTATTACTAAAAATAAAATTTTTCATAAATTTATTTAACGAAATATTCTTAGACTGATATTTTATTGTAGTGTTAAAATTTGTTAAACTAAACTTTGATTAAAATGGCCGAAATTGAATTAAAATATAGTCCCGAATTTAGTAAGTTTTTTAATAACAAATATCAATCCTCGTAATAAATATCAATACAAATTTACATAAACTGTAAGACGGTCAGACGAGATTAAAAAGTTGATTAAAATTGTATTGCTTATTTAAATCAATGATAAATTACAATAATACGCCACAGAAACTGAATTGCAAGTAATATGTTTATAACGGAAGGTTCGACGATAAGTAGAATTGTTATGCACGAAGAAAACACGAACTATTCGATAATAGACATGCAATAGAACCGTTAGATCCCCGAAGAGACAAGATAATGGTCCTGTGGCCCTGAGAACTAGGAATTTCCCGACGAGTATACATTTAAGATATTTAACAAACTATTTAGAGACATTTCATACAATAACACTTGGTTAATAATAATTGAAAATAATTGATAACTTTGTTAGATTAGTTTAATAATTATATCAATTTTTTCACTTCTCCTTCTTCATAAATTATTATGGATTTGAGGTATTGTATATTCTTTAAAATATACCAAACATAGAATGAGAAATTGTATATTTCTCTCTATGTGTAAACTCAAATAAATTCTCAATGTTTTCTATATTCATCTCAAATAATGCTTTAGGTATAAATTAACAGGAATTATAATCATATAAAATAGAATTCAATTTTAAATAACATTCATCGTGATTCCTTTTTTAATTTTCATTCTGTATTTAGTAGAACTGGAATTGGTTTATACAATGGTTTAAGTAATAAATTATTTAACCCCAGAAAATAGATAGAAATTAGGGATCCTAAATTTGTCCAAGCAATATCGTTTATTAGCATATTGTCAACGTAACGTCTCCTTTAATATTGAAAAACTCCATTTTTATGTAAATACATTAAATTACAGCTGAGACGCTACCACTAATGTTTCACTCCTTCTGTAATTAAGATAAATTAAGTCGCAAAAATGAAATATCTTTATCTGTCCATCACTATTACCTACGTTACTATATAAGATCTAGACGAACAGATCTATCATTCCAAGAATTTCACAAGACAAAAAGGACAGTATGTAAAACACGTAATTGGTAGATTCACCACAAATAAACAATCTCGTGTATTTCTATGAATTTAAATATATAGCCTTCTTCCTTTGCATACTTTGAACTCGTCCTTATACATGTATTTATATGAACAACTTGTTTAATAACACATATATAAAAATTTAATTGACATTCCCGTAGTCTTATTTACCAGGAAGATATCATAGTTCAATGGCGCAGTGAATCTTTAGCCTACGGTCTTTTATGGAAGAGCTGACAATCCTTTATGCAAATTTCAATTTCTTCATTTACTTCCTTGTTAATAGGAAGTTGATATCGTGACACTATTTTTCGGTGTATTTGAACAAACAATATCCTTGCATTGTGATATGCTACATTCTCATTCACTGAATGAACGAAATTACATGATACGAATGATGAACAATCAAGCTGGTAATCCCAAGATGATGCAAGTTTGGCGAAAAAAGAGCCAATCGTTCTGGTAAATAATAATTACACATTGGGAATAATTTGATACGATGATGTCCTGGATATTGTCGAGTTTCTAATGTCTAATTTATAGGACATGTGTATATTACAGTGCTTTTTTCAGAGAGGTCACTTCTGACAAGGAGTCAAAGGTATTTAACAAACGAGGAAGGAGGAACGTTGAACGTTCTAGCTTTTAATATTTTTACAAGTCTATTGTGGATAATATATAAGAAAATATTTAGTACAAGATACTTAATGAGAAGATACGTAAAATGAGATATTCTACGTGTAAGAAATATTATATAATCTCTAAGAAAAATTTAGTCTCTAGCAGGTGAAGTTATAATTCAGAAAATTTTGTTTCCAAAATTATATTATACGCTAGCGAATACTAACCTGTTTGAAAACGGGACTTTAAAATATAAATACGTTTCGACGATAATTTAAACAATTTTAGTTGAAGTTAGCTGAAGTCTAAGATCTTAGTAACCGTGACAAATTATTTAACCAAAGTTTTACGACAATGGAAGGGTAGAAAGATGAATGAAAAAGATTCAATAAGTTTTTCATACATATTAATTATGATGACACTTGCTTTTTCAATTTACCACTTTTCTACGTATTTATCCTGGAAGAACGTCATCATGGAATTGTTGCAGCCATACACGTAACGATATTTTGAAGAAACTAATTATTGCACTTACGGATTATTAAAGTAACATATTCGCTTTCTTTTACATTTCAAACTTTTTGATCTACATACGTAATCGTGACATAAATACGTCCTTCCCATTAAGTCACTACCTGCTTCTTAACGTGTCGCGAAAAGTGTCAGTATCTTTTTCTAACTCGTTTATGGCATAAAAAGACCAACTGATATTGACAACTAACTGGTAAAATCCTGATGAAATATCTTGGCAAGAAATTATGACGAGTTTAAGGAATTATTTGAATTATTTTATAATTACTCCTATTAATAAGAATATAATAGACAGAATCTTGACATGTAATTTCAGCAGTCTCATTTTTATAAGGTTTCTGCAAATCTAATTGATATCATAAAAATAATCTTCTGCGATAAATTGTTTGGTCTATGATTCTTGTATCGACAACTTTTTCCATGTATACAAAAAGGAACGGAAGATTTGAATTAGAAAAATCGAGGAATACGATCCAGGAGGAATAGCATCGTTATTTAATTACTTTCAGCCCATATAAATGAGAGGTACGTTAAAATAAATTTATTTCCAGGTCAAATTAAATATCGAACAATTAAATTGCAAATTCGAGCTAAATCGTCCAAGTATTACAACACGCCATAACGTTACCACTTTTCGTTACAACTGGAATTGCGACTCTAGAATTTCGAAATCACTATGCATCGAGCTAATATATTTTGCACAACTGGTTATACAAAACTAATATTAAAATTCTTCCCAGGTATCGAGAAGCAACCGATTTCGGATCCTTCCTTGAATATTGACGTTCCTTAATGTCGAATAACACAATCCTATGCCATGGCTAGCGTAAACATAAATGTTACACTGCAAAAGCGGCTCGTGATTGCGTCGAAGTTTGCAAAACACGATAAATTAAGGGAGAGTTACGTTAGATTGCTCCAAGGCTTTTAGCAATGTTTAATGATCCTACATGTCCGCTGCAAATGCGAATTGAAGCACACGTCGACATGTGTACGTATGCATGCATGTGCACTCGAAATTTTCAACGGTTTTATCGCAATCCATATTTGCGTCATTCCTATTTACTCTTCTTCGTCTGACATCTCCTCCCTTACCTGGGTAGCGTTGATTAATTATACGTTGAAATCCATTCCTTGTTCTCTTTTTTTCATTTTGATTTTTAATTTCAGGGCTGCATTTGAATGTGATTTTTAGATTCTAAAAACTCAAATCTGAAATTCTGCAAAATTTGGAAATTTTTTAACTCGAAGTAATTGAGATTCGAAAAGGCTATTTTGATATCGTGAATATTATTTTATAAGTATTCGTAGAATTTAAAAAAAAAAATGTAGAAATATTTATTTCAGATTTTTGTTCGAAAAGGTTAATTTCCGAGGCTAATTAAATTTCTTACCTTTTGGGAAACTCATACTAATACTACGATACTAATTTCATATATGTGCATCCAACGATTAGAATTCAGCAAACGTAGAATACCCCGTGTAATATATGACTGTGGTAGTAGAACTATATGCGAATATATTTTTATATACGTATAAATAAAGATAGACAGTATCTTTCTTAGTTGCTCAATGGAATCTGACAAGATACAGTCGGCATTTTCGCGAATCTATAAAATATTCAGTAGCTTGGTAATTAGAGGATAATTATAATCCGAATTTCCTCGAATATTACCCCATTACATGAAAATGGTAGGCCTAAGGTAAGGAGAAAATTATAATAATTATCTCAGAATACGATTTTCCAAAGACAGGAATTTTATACAAATTTTTTAACTTCGATATCATCCTTTTAAATGAAATCATCTGTTTCTTGTAATGAATTTTTTGTAACTTTTCTGAATCATCATATGGAATAAGTATGAGAAATATATTTGCAAAAATAGATATAATATAAATTCAAAAAGTTGTGGTAAAAGTGGTATAAAATGGCATTCATAATCAAATTTTGTATGTTCAAAAAATTCCAATTTCTCGTGAAACACTGAAATTGACAGAAATATTTGGCGTTTTTTGTAACTGCTGTTATCCTTTCTACTTTTACTACTTTTCTTTTTACTTTTTTTTTCGTTCGATGAGCACAGAGATTAATCGATGATATATCAAGACACTGTCAGTATGATTGCAGTTCGATCGTACGAAAAGTTTCAGAGAAAGCGGTAATGCATGGTCGCGTTTCATTTCTGCCATTTTTTCACGTATCTGGAGCGTAAAACGTTCCAGAAATTTGGTAATAGCAGTGATTTTCTGCAACGCTTTTCAGGTTACGTTTATTTTCATCGATGTACAGCGACTTACTTTCGATTTTCTACATCGAGTGACTAAAATGTAACATCAAAACAACGTGTTACAATAGACTTCCGTATATACTGTTTTCATGTATCGAGATTCTTCGTACAACGCGCCAAATATTAAAACACTGAAATTACCTGACATAACCAAATCAGTTACCAAATATAATAAATCAAGATAATAGATTCATCGAAAAGAGCGAATCTGTGATTCAGTTGAAAATGAATATTTATTTCCACCAAAACGAAGACGTTATAACGTGATTTTGGATGATTCAGACCGTGACTAATAATCAAGGTTGTAGAAGCATTTTTCAATTTGAAAGATCTCAAAAAACATAAGACATAAATTTGTATAATTACATTTTTATTAAATTTCAACGAAATAAAAGATTTTTCACATGCATTGGCAATAAGTGCACGATTTCCTATAACGCTATCTCAATAGCACGTAACGTCTATCGATACTTATACACACGTTATCACTGAATTTAAAAAATACGAGAACATCACCATTCACAAAACGAGCAATAACTACTTAACCAGTTGATTAAACAGGTCGCTTAAAAAGATCTAACAACCTTGAAGATCTTAAGCACTAAATCCAAAGATATGATACAGTTATATTGAACAAGCCAGGAAATATTAACGAGTAAATATGATACCGATAAATCTGATTTATCAGTCATTTATTACAAAACCTTCAACTAACTGGTTTAACTATAATTTACACGCGAACAAAAGTTCCTTGAAGATAATGAATGAAATAGTCGGTTTTGACAGTGAAAGTTCTCTGTCTAGAGTTAAAATCTATATGGAAGATTTATATTGTACATATATCCATATCCTTTCTCGAGTTTCTTTCATTATCATGTCACGATACGAATAACTACAGCTCACAAAAGCAAAAGAACAGAAATCTATTGGTAATTGTTCATTACCAGTCTAATTAAAAGAAGCCAAAAGCGTTTAAACACTGGTTAAAGCTAATTTACTTTATCATCTCTATCTCCCATTGGTAAGTCCAATATATTTCAGCTTTAGAATGCAAAAAAGTGACAGTAAACGATAAACTGTGATAGCTTAACTACTATAATGTAGTATATCAGGAGTGGATACGGTAACGTTTATCAAGCTTCCTTCATTTAACACGTCGCATTCCATGGCAAATAAATTCTTCAACTCTTCATTGATACTTTGTATAAGTATAGCATGGTATATACACGTTCTATTGCAAGATTAGAGATTAGAGAAAGATTCGAATTTATGGACCAGCAATTTCTGAATACTCTTTCACGTTATTTCCCTTCAAATATTTCTTTCGCGTATTTTTCCAAATATTTCTCTCTCTATCTGTATATACGCAATAATAATTGCTTATCGAAACGAAGAAGAAAATAAATACAACTCGGAAGTGAAATTTGAGAATATCGTAAATATGTATATCCGGTCGAAATCGATAACTCGATTTATTTTGTTCCAGTTGATAAACGGCTATGCGGAAATATAATGACCACAAGGACGAATGGTGTGCCCCACAGAGTTCACATGCTGCCTATTTACGATGGAGGAACTTGCGATTCCAGACTTTCCATTTGTGTTCACTGGAAGGGATAGAGGCAAGCATGACGCACGTTGCCTACCGTTACTGCACCGAGAACTTGACCAGATTGGGCTTTCACAACTGGACATTTCCAAAAGAAGCGAAATTACGATACAAAAACTGATATTTAGGAATCAAGCAGACTGAGATAGCTTTACATTAGAATGACTTTGTTAAATTGTTGAAACAGGTAATGAAGTAATAGAATAGTTGATGATGTAGGTAAGATTGGATGTGCAGTTATTTTTGAACCAAGTCTGTGACGCGATCCAAAAATAAAATTATTTTGAGAATGCTTATCTTTTGACTTATTTGACATTGGAGATATTTAGAGAGAAAACCTTTTTATTTCATAAATTTCAATATTCAACGACTACATAAATAGTATCGCTTAAGGTGAAATATTTTATAAAGAATTTTAGTAGATTCATCAATTTTATTAATAATATTTAATAAATCATTATTATATTTATCTGACATATCTGAGTATTTTTGAACGTTGTATTATATTTCTGCGAGTGTCATTCAGGAACATACTATGGTCATCAATCTTTTACACTACGCAATAGGAACTGTTAGTGAAAGCTTCGTACTATAGAATCAAGTATCGCTCAAACGAGTTCTATTTTCAATTTTCTTATTAAAATTTAAAAATGAACTTTTGTTATACGAATACTTATTTCTCGCATGCTCTAATCAACATAACTAATATTTCTGACGAATTATCTTGTGGATATTATTTCCGAATTATTTCTAATTAACGAGTAATATAATTTTTATTTTTAATACATATATCTAATCAGCAGTTGTCACTGTGTCTATTTATACAACAGTTGTCGTAAAGCTGCCTTTCCAGTATGCGTTTAATTATAAGTATGTGGTTTCGATATGGAGTCAAGTTTTTCTTATATTAGTTTCATTTTTCCTCTTACTATACATTCCAAATAATCTCATTTTGTGGTCAACGTTCAAAAAATATCATTTTATAATTAATATTTTAACGTAATATTTTTTATAATGTTCGTAAGTAACTATAATTAATTACATCAATTTCATTATATCTCAATAACGTCATCTTGAAACATTACTTAAAATATCGTCACAGTAATTATAAAAAATTATTTCGTGTTACGTAAAAATGCCCTCAAATTTTGTCAACTTTAATATTAGTCACGCTATATTGTAATTAAATTTACTTCCTTAACCAATCTTTCATAAATAACATTTGTAAATATTATATCATATTACATTAAATAATTAGTATTTCCAAATGTAAAATCACATTGCAAAAGATACTTTTCTTCTTTTTTTTGCTAATCTTTCACAAATAATATTTCCAAACACACCATAGTGCAATTCGCGCACATACGAAATGAGTTATATCTTCCTCTTTGAATACGTGAAACAAGAATCCAAATCGTCAGGTTGAACATTGTCATACATTCCAGACTCAAACGTTGATTCAATCAAACGTCTCATTTCTATCATGCATCAGCGTCCTTGTTATACTTCCACATGGCAATCGTACGCTGGATTCCGTTATCAATCTTCACGACCGTAAAAACTCCGATGTTCCACTCGGATTAATAGAAAGAAATAGAGAGAAATCGATTACACAGTGGTCTTCGTTACACAGCATTTCGATGAAGCATTATGGATCATTTGCGATAAAACTGCGGTATCCATCATCCGCAATAGCTATCGATCCTTGAAATCATGACTGATTGAGTTGATACACGTTGACAGCCACTCAGTCTTCAGCACATAAATGGAAATGGCGATTAATCGCGCGCTTTCTTTGAGAGAGTGAATTTTCTTCAACTCGCGGAAGATACTGCGCAGAAGATGATTTCCTGTATGAAAGTTTGAACATTTGTTTCTAGTTCAAATACAATTTTACAATCCTAAACGCGGTTAATTTTAATTTGAGATTTTCATACTACCTACACCCCTTTTAAAAATATTATTTAAATTCGCTTAAATTTTTTTTTAAATAGTTTATGTGTTTTCAGTAATAGTTAGCACTAATCTTCAAAATTTTATTAACTTAATTTACATTTTTTTATTTTTATTGATTTAAATAGAAAATTGGTATTCCTGCTATAATAAAATTCCCTCAAACGAGGGAATAAAAATTTGAAGGCACACGTTCCAGACAGTAGAAACGATGAACACGGAAGCGTTTATTCTCAGTTTGTGGTTTCGAATCGAAACCGCATTCACGTTATTTTTACGCAGCGTACATTCTATAGGCGCCAATTTTGTACGTTGTATCATTTGTTCCACTAACACGTATCTTTCTTCTCATCTCGCTATACCATTAAAGAAATTAAATGAAATCCAAACCAATCGGAATTTCCTTTATAGGAAACCAATCGTTTACTCGATGCTTGATTTTCACTAGCCGAGGAACTTTCTGCTACTCATTTCTATTCACGTCCCTTCTCCTTCGATCACCTGCATTCTATCCAAAGATACGATAAGAGTAATTCGTCACGGCTGTCTCTAAACCCGTCGACCGACATTATGGCAAAGACTCGAATAATTACCTTGCAGCACTCGCGAAGAGGAGAATAAGAAAGAGAACGAGAAATGGCGACAGGTGTCGATCGGTTTTACACTTGCAAAAGAGACACGAAACTCGTTCCCAAAAATGTGCAATTTCCACCGAATGATTAGACGGTGCTGTTGCCAAAGAAGGTCGGCACTTTTTTCGCGACACGAAGAATCGTTGCACAATCGTAAGAAATCAAGAAGCTGTGAAGTGAATGATCGATGCACCGTTAGTGAGCTGAAATGTTCAAGTTCACTAGCCCCACATCCGTCATTGAGACTATGAAGTCTCGTCTGGCGTTACGCAAGGGTAAATTGGTCGGATGCTCTAATCCGAAATTCGAATAAACGATACTCCGCGGTTATGGATCGATTAACTTTCACGGATCGTTATGTGATTGACCGGAAAACGGGTAATTTTGCGGCAATTAAAAGGGCCATAAATCGTACGTGTACCTTTCTCTCCACCACATGTCTTAATGTTTACAATTTACTCGCAAGTCTTTGAGCTAATGCAATTTCTTGATCGTCTTCTTAGGGTTCTTTGGATAGAATTATTCGTGAACTAGAGAGACTTCGACATGAAAGTGTATAGTTGGGATAAGTCAAGGTAGGAGTGTGCTACTTTAATCCGCGATGTGTGCCAATGATAAATTCAATGAAAACAAATGAAATTAAATTTCAGGGAATTTTATCTGAAGTGAATAACAAATTTTAATTGGTTTGGAATAGTCGTCAAAAGTTTTGATTAAGTGACTGTTAAAAGTCATTATCACTGCATAGTGTATTGTAGGAAGTTTTTACAAATGCAATATCTTATTTGGTCAGAAGTAGCGATCTCGTTTTTCTTAAATTATTAATTAAATGGAAGAATGATAAAAATATCGAGTTGAGAATTTTAATAATTAGTTTCTATGTACAGTAAGATGAAAAATGTCGAACATGGCTGTTCTATAGCCTTGATAATGATAATGATAATGATAATGATATCAATCAATTATCAATTATTTCGATAGTTACCTATATAAGTATATCTCATTTTATGTAAATTGTATATTGTAATTGTATCATTTTATGTATATTGTACATTATGCATTCGAACTAAGAGTCAGTATATTTTTTTTTTTTTTTTTTAGAAAGCACATGCTTTCGTAAGTACCCCGAATCCCATAATTCACATTGTACCTATTCTATACTGACCGAGATCGGATTTTTCTTCTATTATGTACACTGAAAGTACTTTCTGTTATTCATGACATTACGGTGTTCCGTTCTAAAATTCAAAACTTAAAATTCATGCTATAAACGGAGGACAGAATTATATTCCTAAACAATTCTTATTAATTTACATTTATTTAATATACGAAATGTACGAAATATTGTCATAATATGTCAGAATGAACGAGTAAAATATTAATGCATTTATGCATGAATACCGTTTAGAAATTTCAGATCTAGCTTACGATTAAATACCGTTTGAACTAACGAGTTAATTTGTTAATCCGAAATGCGTGTTAATTAATCAATTTATAGTGAGCACCCGCATCAAACTATTAAACTCAGATCCATATTTTAGATTAGATGTTAATGAAAACTACGTTCCTTTTGCAGCTCGCTTACAATTGAAACGTGAGAGAAATAATTTCCGTAATACCTTTAGTATCACTTGCGGATAATGGTAATCTGCCTAACACGAGTATGCATTACGAACTTCTTCTGTGATTATCGTACATAACACTGCATCATCGTCGATCGACGATTATCACTGATAGACTCCAAGAATCGGACTCGAAGTAACGGTTCAACGAAAACAAGTTTATGAGAACAACCACAATTAACGTATATTTTATATTGCACTTTGAGGGAAATTATTTCTTGTATTCTTGTCATTATCAAATCAGGTCGAGTAAATAATTCAGAAAAAGGGAGGAGAAAATGATCATGAATAATTCAGACAAGTAAAAAGATTGAAAACACTTAGGATGAGAAACGTTAAATTGTTGCTGCAAAGAAGAGGACGTGACAATTTTACGAAGACGTCTTTAGTATGTGGACTGACGTTAAATCTAGGAAAATAAATCCGATTTGCTGAAAAAGTTTCATACTTGGAAAGAAACTTCCTAGTCGTTCGAAGAAACACTGATTTCGACTATGGTAAAACTGCATCGAGGTATCTCGAGATCGTTGTCATCGAGGTTCTTTTACGTTGGTTATGGATTTCCCTGCTTATAGGCGATAAGGGTATAATTATATATTATTTTAATTAATTTGTACATATAAACATATGGAAATATATAGAAATTATAAATATTAGATATATCGAATTGACCAATAAATAGTGTTGCATTTTTACAGTACATGAAGTCCATCTGCATTTCTAAAACGAGGTAATGTTTCTAATTTATTAAATATACTTACGTGCTAATTGCACTTATCTATGATAAGTCAAAATGGTCAATGAATTATTTAATATAGCTTTTTTTTGTATTACAGATTAAAATTCGTGTTGAACAATGTAATCACCGGTACACTCGTATATGAAATACTTATTATCCCTGAATTCCTGTTTTCGCTGTCGGATCATTGCGTTCCTGGTTACATAAAGGAGCATATTTCGACACGTCAAAAGCATTTTGTCTGAGAATGAGAAAAGTCCAAAAACGCGTTGAGGTATCGTGAATCTTAAAAATAAAGAGAAAGTCGAGTTTCTTATTTTTCGCTGGATATTGCTTTATCTTTGACATTTTATGTAATGACACGGTAATATCGATAATCTTGTAAAACTTCGATATATTATAAAGTTACTATCATGTGAAACATCTCAAAATACAAATATTAATTGCTATTGACTAATTTATTACTAAGGCAAATATCAGTTTATAATTAAATCGATAGTCAGTAATTAAGTCGATAGTACTAAGATAAGCTTATCGTAACTTTGAAAGAAATGAGATTCTTCGATGTTAAAAGTAAGCACTTTCTTCTAATTTATTTTCGAAAGGCTCCGAATATGATCAAGTGCTTAAATAGTTGATGTGTTTATAAAGAGAAAGTAACATCGATGCAAAATAATTTCCAGGGTGAACCGCGTAATTGGATCGAATTTATTGCTTCCAAATTTGTTCCTTATCAAGGAAAATTTTCTTTAATATTATTATTAAAGAAAATTCTAATTAATATTATTAATTATATGCTACTATCAAAACTTTATCGCAAAGATATTGTCAATTATCGTTGAAAAATCTATCACTGTGTGTAACTCTAAAAAATATATATTCTGGGAATTCATATGTTTATCAAAAGGGATCTGCCTAGTTTGGACTCAATGACAGTCTGTTCAACAACGTTTAAACGTTTTGACAGTGACTGATCAACGTTGCGAAGTAGCTGAACTTGACCTTAAATATCAAATAATAGTTTCAGTAGTTCAAGTCAACGTACCGTGTAATAATAGAGCAAAACATGCTAGAGTGATACAGTGAGAAAGAAAGTTCACGTTGACAGTTTTGTAAACACAATGGACTATCATTACGAGGAAAGTGACATGTAAACTATCGAACCTCAACATCTAATTAATTTAAGTAAATAATTAAGTAATGATATTCGGGAAAAAAGATAAAAATGTAAGAAGTTAATTCGGGTAATGTTACGTTAAATGTGATTAATTAATATTTTCACATAATTACAATATTTGAAAGAATTATTATTTTAATCAATCTTTTACCACGTTTCTCACCAATTAATCATCTTTTGCTTAGGATAGGTGTTTAAATGCTAAAGAATGCAACAAGGATGAAGATATTTCACTTTCATTTGACAAACTGCTAAATTATACCGTGAATTATGATATTCCGTTATTAGTTAAAATGGTATTAATGAAGTCTTAATAATCGTATGTTATCTTTGCATTGATGTATTTGATATATTTGTATCAAATTAAATTTTCTTCATTCTTCTTTCCTTCTAGTACGTGTTACGCTGCTTGTGTAATAAACCGTGAATATTAAATCTGTCTTAACAATGCGTTTTGCTTTCTCGGCAAATTATGGGCTATTCTAATGCTAAGTATAGAATACGTAGGAAAGTTCAATTAATCTACGATTATACTTTCAAAAAAATGCAATTCGTTAAGAGTATACGTTCGTTTAGCTTGAATTATAGCACTGCCACGCCTGAATTGTTATCTATTTATCGTTTAACATTAGAATTATTGTGCGAGTCGGTATAATTTATTTCACACTTTCTATTCTTGAAATTACTGAAAATATGTAGCTTTTGGCAAAATTAATGTTAATCTAATGGAATACAAATGCAATTATACAGGGTATTAACCGGAAACTATGGAACATTTCACGAAAACTAAAATTATCAAAAAAATATTCTGGCGAAAGTTGTTTGGTATAGAAAAGAACATTCGATAATGTAAATAATTTTACTGTAGGCATAGTGATAGCAAAAATATGAAAGTTAAGTTAAGTTTTTCAAGTATTACGTAGTATGTCGTTTTATCATGAACAAAAGAATTTACAAAAATATTCTTTCTATAACTTTGATCCTTCGCGAAATATTCTACCATTTCCAGTTAAATAGGTCAGCCTTGTATATGGAACACTGAATTGTAGATACAAAAGTACGAGGTTTCATGTAGAAAAAATTTATTTATTTTTAATATTACTCTCACCTTTATGCTTACCAAAAGAAGTTATTTATATTACCAAATAACTGTTGCAAATCAATTTCTTTTTCTTTCTATGACTACAATTCCTAACAATTTATTCCATCTTACACAACTAACCTAATTAATAACCCTATACATAATTTATTTTTATTCATTTCTACAACGCCACGTTAATTATTATCGACTAGATATGTACACCACATTTGCATCTTATTACAGGTTAGTAGTCCCAATTTCAAGCTATTCCAATGTTTGTAAGTCGAGAATATTGTCACGATTAATACGCTATTGATTAGGAAGATAGGTTTCAATTTCTATATCCAATCCAAATAGTCGAGAAGTTATAATTCACGTGTTCGAATCGCATGAGTCAGCTATTCCCACGTATTGGATCACGTTAACGATGATCTAACAAATTCCGAGATGTCGTTATTTGAGTTAGGACGTCCTCTTAGGAATTCCCGAATGGCAGTTTAACGCCATCCTAAAAAAGAAACTAAACACCTTGCAAACGGAAAGAAATTTTACTTGAACTTTACGGCATTCGTTAAGGTGAAAGGTTGTCTCTCGATATCCTCTTGCATCCAGCGCGAATGCAGCGTAATATTAATGATTATGCCGAAACTTATAGTTTCCAAAAGAAGATCGTAGGAATGTTTGAACTATAACGAAGATTTTCACTCGTGAGAAGTCTAATTTCATGCGTGGTTGATTGCAATAAAAACACATGGCGTATAATTGTGTCATTTAGCGAATAACGCACGATGATCTTTCCTAGGAAACGTTCAGGGTTTTTTCGTGCATAAGATGGTTTCTGCACGGTAGATAATATTTAAGTTAAACCGTGATTATACGAAACAAGTCGAAGTTTGTGATTTGAAATAATTTAAATGCTGATAAATTTATAATTACCTTCTACAAATGTAAAATCCTTGTTCTACATATATTCTAGATTTATATTTTTATTTAATTTATGTCAACGAGTAATTATATATCATTTAGAGTATTCCTTATGAATATTTCGTACGTGCGTTTCAGAAATTATGTGTTACGAAAGATTTTATTTATATAATACAGTAATTGCATATAATTTAGTGCTCGTTATGAATATTTTTTCTAAAAATGATATTCTTCGACAAATTTAATCGATGTTGAAAAGTAATAGCATATCATTTAATATTCATTGCGAGTATTTTTTGTAAACATTTCAGAAAGATGTGTATATATATATTATATAAAATATCTAAATTTTAAGAAAGTACCATGTCGTTAAACTCTTCAGTTGAAAATTTCTCTGTTTTTATATAGTTCGGTTCATTGAGTATTCAGTATGAAAGAAGTAACCAGTTACGTGATCTTCTTTCTCATTGCCTCAGGATCAAACCTCCTTTAAAAAATTTTATGTATGTCATTCTTAAGGAAAAAAGCTACATTACGTTATATAAATGGTAGACGATTATTCGATGTAATCACAGCTTTCTTTTCAATTTCCATTCACACACGAAGAGCCAACGATTCATCGACGAAACAAAAGTATCCATTTGCCCAATACTATGAACACAAGGACACATGCAAATAGCCAATTGAAAACGAAGAATTATCGGAATTGCAATTTTCTCATAAAAAAAGAAAAAATATAACTGCCAACAGTATCATGACGGAATAGCAGCGCGTAATTCCGGGCTTCTAGCGAGAAACTGAAACTTCCAACTGCACTCGGTTAAAGAGGATAAAGACGTAAGATACGACTGTCAGTCGTGAGCCATGGTATACCATTCGCTACCATAGTCTTTGCCCTATTCTGCGTAACATCCACATACTTTGCCACTTTCAGATAACAAATTATTCATATTTACTTACGTAAGGTCGCCGACAGACGTTCCCTATATGCGCGCACAACCGGGTTCATTAACTGGCCAGTAAAATCCCTCTTTATGTAACGCACAACAGTTTCGTGGAGGAGAGCGAATGGAAGGAAGAGAACCATACAAGGCAGGTTTCTCTATCGCCAAGGTACTACACGCGTGTATTTGTCGGTCATACTCATTTAGACCGTGATGTCCCCTGTAGGATTTCCTCTTCAACGGATTCGCCTACTTTCCACGTGCCAACCAAACACGGTTATCACGTTACCGTTCGATCGTTCCTTCATTTACTGGCGATAGTCACTGACTAATCACCGTCGAATTCACTCCAGTCCTTCCTGTCTGAACGTCGACCAACGACGATACTCTTTAACAACCCTGTCAAACGATCTTATAAAACTCGATTGTCAAATTAAACTCTCGGCAGGCTGCAATTACACTTGACACTCCAAGTGGCAAGTGCGCGTGACATTCAAACAATGATCAATGTTAACGAAGAAGGAGACAGTGTCTTCGTAGAGTCTAATGCTGTCCTTAGACTGTTCGAAGCTTGGACACTTCATCCGCGAGATTAGTAGCGCTAAGTACGAAGATTCCAAATTCTTATTCTTCTTTCTGTATCGAACTGGCAGACTCTTGGTTAAATCCGTCACAGTCACGAAACGAACGTTCGAAGAATCCTGATAGAGGCACAGGATTTCCCGTTTGGGGTTCACGAACGAAGAGTGAGAAGACACGGAGTCTAAGGAAGGGTCGCTAGTACCCGAGGATTTGACAACTCGAAGTATTCTCCAGATACGCGCGTGTTCTTGGATCTTGTCGAATCGCGAGGTGAATGAGGAGATAGTGGAACAGTAGTGCAGCGTGGACCACGGTAACGAGAACGCGGTGCCCACCAGCCGGCCAAAGAAAGTGGTAGGGACAGCAGGTAAACGTACGTTCCGAGAACTATCTACACACCGCGCATCGAACTTCGTCTCTCACCGGATTCTCTTTCGCAAAATGAATGATCCGCCTTCGTTCGACTCTGCTGACTAAGTATACTTCGAGCAACTCACAGTGGAGTGAAAATCTTGCATATCGTGAGCACGAGGCCTATGCAGGCTAATGTTACATAGCGGCCGTGGATTACATACTTTCAAACGCCGTTTCAACCCTTGGAAGGTCGCGCCGCGGTTCCATAAATGGCGCTAGTTGTTTCTCTCTTTGGTGGCGCTAGCTGTCTTTTACACTTCGCTAAGTAAACAGTGAAAACGTTTGCAAGGGTTACTCAAATCTTTCGAAACTGTTCATTTATTTGACACTTTGTGGTTCCAGTAACATTCGACGTATTTCAGTGACTGATTCGTGCTTAATATATTACTTTCGAAAGTAGTTTGACAGCAATTAGGTCTCTGTAGTTTGGTGTTCTTGGTATGGGAGAATATTGTTTTATCTATTGGAGTCGGAAAAATGATTTAAATAGTATATTATTATATACGCGGTGATTAGGTTCCAAAAATATGGGGAAATGTGCGAAATCGAGGTGTACAATAAGGATATGTTTTATAATCTTAAGAAATATGTTTATTAAGTACATCAATAATTTTTTATACGGTTAAAGCGAGTATCTTCTTGTAGAGATTTGCGTCATATCGGGAGTTTTTCAATTTTTCAGCCCTATTATAACCATATAATTAGATCACATAGTACATTTCAATATATAATAAATATCTTTTTCTTCAGTCAAGAAAATACAAATAACAACTTCCAGTACAATATCTATTTGGTATAAATTAAAATTCTATCTACCGTGTTTATTTGCTAGCCAACTTAATACATAATAATAATTAAAGATATGTATAATGACAAATATATTAGAATTAATGGGGTGTACTAAAATCGAGTATAATTGATCAAATTCTGTTCCATAAATCTAGATCTGGGTTAGTAGACTAGGATAATTATGATAAGAGGACGGTAACAATCATTATCATTATCATTATATTATCAAGTTGATGTTAAAGTTTGAATTATTTACTTATAGGATACATAATTTAATTAACCACTTCAGTCATGTAACTTTCTGTTTAATTCATCCGCATCGAGTGCAGTGTACTGTGCTAAATTCCAATATTCCTGTAAAATTTTATCCGTATTCTTTTTTTGGAATACAAACGGGAAAGTTGCAGGACAAGATTATAAAATACAAATATAGAGAATGCGAACAACGAAAAGTGACGGTTAGAGAAATAATTGCTCTTGCTTTATGTAAACGCATCACGATTTCCTAAAATACTTCACGATGTATGTCCACAATATTATACTATATAACAAATATATACAAGCTGATTCATTATACTGCTAAATATATCAAGCAACTCTTAAACGAAAGATATATGACTTCGTACAGTACATGAAATGTAATAATATGCTTGCTAGAAATTAATATAAAAAATTAAGTAAAGAATGATAATAACGAAAACGTTAACTATTTGTTATGTACAAATAAGTGGAATAAATTATTTGCCTATTTATTTATTAATTTGTAGAAATATACGTTAGGTGCAATTACTGTTATGAATAAATTGACTGTTTCAGAGTAGGATCATTAATGATCTAGTAGTGTAACTTGTTCGACATATCAAAGTTTACATCAAATAATTATCAAAAAGAGTCTCATGAATCGTTTTTCTATTAATAATGATAGCTTGTTGTAAATTCTTATATTTTAGTTTTATTTTGTTGTTTTCTAGATTGTAAGTATAAAATACAGGAACCATTTCTATTTTAATTGTATAGATACTAACTAATTGATGGCTATATTGCATAAATAAATTAGGTTGCAGGTAATCCTTCTCTCTGTTAATGTAATAAAATGTTCAGATAGCGTGCTTAATTTGCATCTGTAATAATATCTGGGTATGAACCGACTTAATTTATGGACTGCGTAGCAAAAGAAATAAGTAATACGAATAATATGTGAGATAGTTTACGATATTGAACTATGATATTATGTATTATATCATGATAAATTATATAATATAAACTAAATTTTTCTACCACGTTTATAGTTTACCGGTAATTAAAATTTTTCTTTAATTTTAAACTTTTAAAAATATGTATAAATAACATATTTCCATCCCTCTATAATTCGTTTCAAGTATACTTTGAATATTAAAATATTATTATAATGTTAAAATATTAATTACTAAAATTAATAAAAATATTTCATTAAATTAATTAATTAATTTACAGATATATTTACAGATGTACATTGCAATATTTTTATATATTTACATCGTCATGCTTCTGTTTTTTGCATTAATAAATACTTTACGTGACTATCCTTTACAAGCGCGCACACATGCGACGTCACGAAGAATTTGGGTTTGATAAATTACCACAAAAATATACCATATAATTACTGAGATTATTGAAGCAAGATATAAGAAAATGTTACAAAATTCGAAACACTGCAAAATTGGGAAACTAGCAATGTTTTTAAAGCAACAAAAAATAAGTTGGTTAACCCCCTAACTTTCTCGCTTCGCGTGCTTCACGTTAAGCAATCAATTAAAAATGTTTTAGTTGCTCAAATTTATTCGTGATTATTGCAGAAAAAAAATTATCATGAAAGTGAAATCGTTTTCATTCCTTCCCTGTGTTCCAGAAGTTCAAAAATAAGGGCGTTCGATTAAAGGCGATTTATTAATTAATGAGTCCCATAGCGCTTTTTAAAAATTATCTCATACTGTATCGCTATAGTTACGAAGCGTGAGTAGAGGGTGTATCGTGCAATTATGGCTGTATCATAGCTCCTGCTTAAATAGTGTAACAAATGTTATCTTTCCAGGATCTTGCACTTTTCATAAATACGACAATGTACTTGCAAGTACAATTTCTTAAAGATAGATATTTTTTGTATATATTTACTCTCCTATTAATTTTATTTACAGCAAAATTATATTGTTAATATTGTTATTATATATATAAGAAAATAGTAAAAAACATGACTATCACAGGGGAAGCATAATTAATCATATTTATTACATTTTGTCATGTTATAGACATTAAATCAGTGAATGGTAAAATTTTTAATAAAATAAAAACAGTATAAATTTTTAATTACTACTTGCATCTTGACCTTGCATCTTAGTTTTCCATATTTCGATATTTTATAAAATTCATTTTATATTAAGATCAAATTGTCATCTGAATCTTTTTTACCAAGTAATCCCTGTAGACATTGTTCTTTTTTTCTTCCAATTTTATCATGTCGTTTATTATTGGGTATATGACTTTCCATTTTTAATCCAATTAAAAAAGTGAAAGTATAAGATCATCTACGCATGTTTTTACATTGTATAATCTTGATCCCAAATGGTAACCTACTTTTTGAAAACTGACCTGCTAAATTTTGGGCCATATTTTATTTGACTAGAAATTGACCTATGATTAATAATAATCCTAAAAAGTACTTTCATAATAATTTATTCATAACTAGTGTTTTGTGAGTTTATTTTTATTACTACGTATTAGATAATGACTTTTTAGTATTATAACGTAGTAAAAGTAAATATATACAAATATGTATCGAGGGGCATTTTCACCTAAATTAAAAAAAGAAAATGTTAAATTAAAATTTTAAATAAGTTAAGTTAAATGAAAAGAATTAAAAGATCATTTTCAATCATAATTGAAACATTACTCTAATAAAACTCTAGAATTTAAAAATTTTTTTACTGATTCATAAAAAGGTGTCATTTATTTGCGAGTTTAATATTTTTTTCCATATGAAATTAAAATATTGAAATCTTTTGTAACTAATTTCATTACGACGAATATTTTGTGAAGACAATTTTACATTAGTTAAAAAATACTAATTTCATATTATATCGTGTTTTCTATATTTCATGTTTCCAAAACCAATATTACTGTTCCATCTTCTGGTAATTTGATAGAAATTTTTGATAATTCAAATTATCGATAAATGAAATATACTCCTGTATTATCATATGTTTATTCTATTAATATATATATATATATGTGATTCTATATCTCTATGTTCAAAACAACATATTTTATTCCGTTTATATCATTATAAGCTAAGCATATCAGTTATGACAACAAAACAATTCTGGGAAATAATTTCTCTCTATTTTCAATACCATTTGATGTAATAGTCCTTTAAGTGTCCATTGTTCTTATATAGATGTCACTATAATCAATCTCACACCTTTAAGTCGGTAAGGCAGTTCAGGTTGGGCCACGGAAGGTCGTATAATATTAGACTCATCCTTTACTTCATCTATATATCTATGGTCTAAATTTTTGTGATAAAGTATACTTATCATCGAAACGAATTATGGAACACATCATAGCATAGCTGTATCTAATCTATATCTTAATATTTCTATAATTTTCATCAATTTCGTTAAATTCCTATATTCATGAAGATTTTATTACAGAACTCATTTATAATTTTATTAACAAATAAAAGGAGTTCTATTAGTTTACTTACTCTAATTATGAATTAAATTTAATATTAATTTTTGATCAATTTTTCGATTTCTATAATCAATAAATAATGACGTATAAGGAATTTAAGTTTAATTCTTATTTACCATAGAATTTTTATCATATAAACTATATGTGATTGTAAAATTAATTAACTAAATTTAAACATAAAAATTTTACAACTTGAGATATTAAATATTATATTCTCAAACCTGTCTTTTTACTCATATGAATTTATTACAGAATGTAAGGAAGAATTTCATGACGTGACTATACGTCGTATCTACTGCACACGTGTATTCGCATTAAGCTCATACCATTAGGAATCGTTGCGTCAAACACGTCGATGTGACTGAAAGCAAAATTTTGTAATTTTACGTAATTACACTATATATGATTTTCGCAGTTGTTATTATTACTATAGACTGAAGAATTTTGCTTCTAAAATAGAGTTTCATTTTTCATTTCATGTTATCAATATTAACTGGTATTGAAAATCGTATTCAGTTCTGTAAAAATAATCGATAATCATTTCTAGTTAATATCATACCTAATAGTCTTTTCTATATTATAATCTTATTCTAAATATAATTTAATCCATGGAATTTACTGCGTGACCAGAAAAACTAATATTCTATTCAAATTATTTTTCTCATCCGTCGTATCCATCTGCCCATGAATACGGGACAACAGCAGTTAGCAGCTGGCAGCCGCAATAATGTCTGTAGTGGATAAAATTAAGCATTATCAGCGAAATATTGAAAAATGTGATGACAATGAAGATAGAGTATGTATTATAGCCCTAATATCTGTATTCTTCCAAATTATAGCAGCGTGTACGATGATGCAGTCTTATTAATGTCGTTAAGGTATAACCTCACGACGAAATCTAAACACAATTATGGAGATATATAAAACATACATTATTGTTATAAATTTTACGCGTATATTATAAAATACAAAAAAAAGAAAATAAAAAAATACATATACATATATCCGTTTCTGAATAAAAATAAATTTTTGTTATATTTGTTCTACTGTATTTTCATTTTGCTTCATTCCTCATGGAAAACCAACCCTTCTAGGAAAATACATGACTTTTGCATGTTAATTTTACATTTTGTCTGTTTTAGCATTTATATATTTGTATATTATTCTTATAATAAAAATTTTACTATTTCATGTATTATGCCTTTTTTGGTTATAATATTTCCACCTTTAATGTTCTTTATTCATAATTATTTGGAGTAACAGCACATTAGAATTAACATCTAATTATAATATATTTGTATATATTACAGATACTCCATTGTATTTCAAAGTTATCTAATCTGCCAGTAACGGTACAGCATCTTCAAGAAACTGGTGTAGGGCGTACAGTAAATGCTTTAAGAAAATATGATGGTGGTATAGGAGATGCGGCTAAAGCACTTGTTGCAAAATGGAAAGCAATGGTTGCTAGTGAAGAAACTAGCGAAGGAGAAGATGAAGATGAAACATGTGTCCCTGATGCATCTGAGAGCTATAGTGATAATCGTGAATCTCCAAAATCTGAAGAGAATTCTGCAAGGTATAATAAGATTTCATATATAAACTTATATTGTATTTAAAATAAAGTTATTTTCACTATAATCATTTATACATATATTCATTAAACAGAAGAATGTTTGATTCTAAGTTATTATTTTGTATGATATCGGATATTTACTATAATATCAAACATGACAATATTCTTTTCTTTCCAACAAATATACATTTACATTTTAGATAAATGTATGTATGTATATTTCTACTAAATAAATATGCATTTAACTGATTTTTTAGGCTTAAAAATGAAGGAAATGGAAAGCACATGCATAGGCATAGATCAGAAAAAAGTGAGGTCTCACATACATCGCACAATAATAAATATCCTTCCAAACATGAATCAAAATTGAAACCCGTTGAATCTCAGTCAAGAAGTAATAATGACATTTCAAAAAGTTCAGGAAATGATTTGGAGAAACAAAAAAAGTATGATAAATCTAAACATAGCCATAAACATGACCCAAAAAGTGACAAAAAATCTTTAAAAGATTCTAAAAGTGCCTCTAAAAAGGATGAAATTCATGGTTCCAAACATCATAATCATAGTAAAGTTGACAACACTGAAAAATATTCTAGTAAATCTGTGGATAGCAGTAATGTGTCTAAAAGCAGTGAAGAAGTTCAAAGAAAACGGAAAACTGATGATTCAAATATTATCAAGAAGGAAAATAAACGAAGAAAAAATTCAGACAGTGAAAGTGATGAAGGCAAACTTCATGTATCTTCTAATTTTGAAAAGCATAATACTACTATATTAAATACAATCAAAATAAAAGAAGAGCCCAAGGATAAAGATGTATTAACTAAAAACGAAATTAAAAGTGAAAAAAAAGAGTCTCAAGAAAAACCAAAGGGCAGTTCAAGCAAATATAGGACTGATTCATCTAGTAGTAAATTAAAAGATAGCGGAGAGAAACAGAGACATAAAACTGAGACACATACAAATCATAATAAAGATGAAACTAAACGAAGTGATCATTCTAATAAAGAATCTTCAGAATCAAAGCATCATAATAGTTCCTCTACCGATAAGCATCATGATAAAAGTAAAGATAGGAGTAAAAAAAAGGATCATAAAGAAGGAAAAAGTAAACATGAAACTAAGAGCAGTAAAGATTCAAAACATTTGAAACATGGATCAAAGGAATCAAAGGACCTTATAAAAATTAAGCAAGAAATTAATGGTGATGAAGGAATAGATTGCCACTCTGGTTAGTTTATAAATATATGTTTATAAATATGTTTTCTTTTAGCATAACTAAAAAAGATGTTTGTAAGATTTGTTTATTTTTCTATTTAAAAATATTAAATAAATTTTATATCTTATTATTTATTATGTGCTTCTGTCATATTGTCTAACATGTTCTATGTTGTCTAAAGTATTAATCGTTTATGGACAATTTTTATAGTCATTTTTCATAATAATCAAGTTAATTGATGTTATCAATATTAAGAATAATAACTATATCTGCATGAATCGTCAATAATATTGTAGCAATCGTCACGATTATTATTTAGGCATTATAAAACAGTTACTATATTATTTCATCCCACATTTCATTCAATTTGTGTTTTATAAGTATAGAATGAAAACATAGGATAGGATATTGACTAAGTTTATTAATCTTGAGAATTTATTTATTACTTAATTGATATCTCGATATATGTTAACGTAAAATACACTTTTCAGTTTCGAATTTATTTTATAATTTTTAAAACATCTATTTTTATAAAATTGGATATTAATGAAATACTAATTTTTGTTGTTGTTGCTAATATTATTAATGGTATAATAAGTACTCCTTCCTTTTATTGCTGTATTGGATAAATTGTGAATAGTGTTTTCTTATATATAGGTGCCAGTTTTGCAGAAGCATTGGGTATGTGTACAATGGCTCAACCGTCTAAAAAACGTAATAATAATTCTCCCAATACAAGTGCAGCAAAAATGATCAAAATAGAACAATCAACTTCAAGTAACAAAAAGACAGCAGTGAAAATTGAATCAACAAGTGATACTTTACAAGTAATTTATGTTATATAATTGATAAGATTTTACATTACTTAAATTACAGTATTTAATCATTAAAAGAAATAAATAAGAAATCTCTATAAATAAGTATATAGCAGAATTGTTATTAGGTCATCCTATAAGTAATGTGGTTTTTCTGAGAGTTGTGTTTAAAATAATGAAATTTGTCACAACAGTAGTTTTATAACAAGAAAATAGAAACTTAAATTGTAAGATATCATACAATTCTAGAGAATGAATGGAAATGTATAATTTATAAAGTATCAATAGATAGTTATTCATTTTCATTTAATTATGTACTAACAAAAACCACATTTGTGAATTGACCTAATAAATACTTAATGAAAATTTGAGTATAATACACATTCTTTATTGCAGACGCCATCCCTTTTAACATCAAGTGTAAAATTAGAACCATTAAGTGTAGATTTAGCATCTACATTACCTGAAATTAGCCCCAATTATAAACCATTGCCATATATTAACCCTGTTCATCGCAAAGAAGAAGATAAAGTTCTTACAGATGTAATGTATGTTAAAAATCAAAGGTATGACTCCAATTACTATGACAATTGACATATGAAAATAAAATGTTGATTTTTTATTTGTAATTGTAATTTTTTTTCTATAGGACAAAAGTATATTCAGGAAATAAGTCTGGATATACAAGTGTACCAACTTTATTTGAGATATGTACAAGGGTATTGATAGAGAATATTGATGGTAAGTTATTTATGAGTGATTTATTAAATAACAAATAAATTTTTATGAATTGAAAAATTATTACATTAATAGATTTTCGTTTATAAACATTTCTATATAGTAGTATATTGATGATAATTATATGATTAATCATACTTTAAATGTATTTACAAGTATTTTTCTTATTTTTTATATGTAGCACTAGAATTTACGGGTGGTGTGCCTTTTGATATAATAAAGCCTGTTCTGGAACGTGCAACAGCAGATCAGTTATTTATGCTGGAACATTATAATCCCTATTTAATTGAAGATACAGATGAATTGTGGCATTATCATTGCAATCGTGAATTCAGAAATAAACAAAGGGAAGAAATGGAAACGTGGCGTGAAATGTACATGGTGAGTAAATTTTTAATAAATAATTTGCATTATTTATGTTACCTTACTTTATTCCATAAATATTATTTGATATTTGTTATTACTCAACAGAGATGTTTAGATGAAAGAGAAGCAAAATTAAAAACGCTTACTGCTAATATAAAACAATCGATAGACAAGTCAGTTCCGGTAAGATCTACCAAACTTGCATATGTAGATAATGTTGTCAAACCTCCGAGAAATATCCTTAAGAAACAAGCTAAATATGGTACTGCAAATTCTGTACCTAACACTGCATCTAGTATAAAGAAGAAATTAATTAGTGGGGGCGGTCCTACAGCTGCTACAAATATTTCTGTTCCGGCACCACCTATATCCCGTACAAAGCCATGTAAATATTTTTATATACGATATAAATTGTTCACGTATTTTAAACTTTTTTTATCATACACTGAAACTGATTTCAATTTTTAAAAATTTACCATTTTCTGTGGAAAATGTGTAGGAAATTATTATTCAGCATATAATTATTGAACCGATTTGTTTTTAGTAAGAACAATATTCACTAATATTTTATTATGTTAATACAAACTTCTCTGTTTTATTGCTAACTCATATAGTGAAGAAAACAAAAGCACCACTGATGGCGAAAGCTTTGCAGTTAATAAAAGGACGTTATAAACGGTAGTTTATAAACAACTTATTAATATTCAACACTTTAGGTAAGTCATATATTATTTTGTAATGTATAGTAAGTGTAATACTGTTTATACATATTTTATAAGAATTTATATTTTCGAGTGTATTATGTACTGACAAAATAATATATTTCGAACAGAAAATATACGTGTGCTGCTTCAGGCATTCCGAGATTTACCAAATCGACCATGCCAAAATAATTGCTTAGTGCTTTCATATCTACTGTAAACACTATAATCAGTTTCGTAAATTCTACAGTAGAAGGGCACAAGTATTTACGTTTCTTGATAATACGAGACTTCGAGACATTTTATTACACTGAGAATAAAAAATTGTAACATCTTTATACAAAATTAATCAGCATAAATTGATATTTTATAAAATAAATATCATAATACTTAATGTTTTCCATGTTTTATCAACAAATATAAAACTGAATTTGAAGGTTTTAAAGAGATATTAAATCTGATTTCATTCACTGTGTTTTATGTTACAGTGACATAATCATGCCGTTTAATAATATTTATCCATATAAGTAATACTTATCCATACGAAAATACATAACTGCGTACATAATAAACATGTCCCATTTGTTGCTGTGATTCACTAATTTCTTTAGATTACAATTGTAAATATTTTTTGCGTGATCTAGGGTGATATATATCACATTAAATAAATATTTCAAAAAATCGAATAAAATTATAATGATCATTAGTATTAAGAATGTAACATGTATTTTACATTCTTCTATTAGTCACAATGAATTTAAAATATTTGTGACGTTCGTCGTAGATTAATGTAATGTTAAATGTATTTATAAATAGTTAATGAAATATTCAATGCATTATAAAGTAATTTCATTATTCTGAAGAAAATGGAATAGAATTAACGATACTTGGAAAATTGTAACATTGAATTATTTTAATAATCAGAACTAAATAATTAGTTTATATTTATATTTAAAAGATTACTAATGCGTACGATACGCTTGAAAATTTAAAGTCACAAAAATTATTAAAAGCGTAGTTAATTCGATAGACCAATAAATATAAATACCGAATATTAATATTTTTGTAAACCCTTTATTTGAACAACAAACGATAGTTAAACATTCTATACAAATAATATTATTTTGTTTAATGCGTGATATGTGTGCGTTTGTGTAGAATTGTAATTCGTTATAGATACATTTAGCATAAAATTTTAATTTTTTTATATGATTCATATAATGGGTGATGTACTATTTCTATTTAAATTATCTTCAATTATTGAGAAAATTTTAATTATCCTAAATATATCATTGACCGAACAAATTATAATAATTCTGAACAAATTTTAAACTCTGTTAAGTTAAATTATGTTAAAATGGTGTTTTTCGAAGAATTTGTGTTCTATATTGCATTTTAAAAATCTATTAGATATAATAAAACGAAAGAATTAATTCATATGAATTAAAATGAATTTTGTTTGAACCAAATTTTCTTTTTTAAAAACACCATTTTTCTATGAGAACAATTAATTACATTTTAGTTGTTTTGCGATTGTAGAAGTGTATTTTAAATTTCAACATTATATTTTACAAATAAATTGATTTATTGCAGTTTTTGGATTTAACTTAAGATAAATCCAAATAAATATTTTACATGTAGAATGATTAAGATAATGATTACAAAATGTTAACAGTTCTAAATTCATTATAAGCACCATAAAAAAACGAAAATATAAAAACATTATATGCGTCCATTGAATTTGGAAAGAATACTTGAAAAAGAAACAAACGTTTGATCAATTTAATATTATTATCGCTATCTATAATTATTTTTTAATTAAGTTTATCTTTGATTTTTTTGATCACAAGTTACTGTTTAGAAAATAATGCGTGTAATTATTATATTACGATTGACATAAGGATAAATAATAATCGTGTATGTAATCAACTTCATATACATAGTGATGTTTA
Organism: Eufriesea mexicana; assembly: GCF_001483705.2. NCBI lineage: Eukaryota > Metazoa > Arthropoda > Insecta > Hymenoptera > Apidae > Eufriesea > Eufriesea mexicana. Next base: position 512,519 of record NW_016909647.1, read on the forward strand.
AGGTAATGTATTTATGTTTTATTTATAATATAAAATATTAGCGGACATGTAACATATTTTAAGTTTGATAGTGAACGTATTTTTAAAAATCAATAGATGAGTTTGGGGAAACACGAAAAGTTAAAAGTTCCATATCATTTACGTAAAATTTAAATATTAGTATTTAAATATTCAACTGGAAATCTACGTCGATCCTAACATTAACTCCTATAGCTACGTAATATCTATAATTATAATTTTACTTTGTTATAAAATTTAGAATGGTATTCATAAACGAAGTATTTTACGTTCCTCGTTTATATCCCATAAAGATTACCATATTTCTTGCCGCTAAAGTTCAAGATTATTAGCAAAACTATCGATAGAATTCGAGACGCTATATTAGAATATTTAATTATAGAGAATGAGTGATATGTAAAATTCCTTACAGTTTAATTTTTTTTTATATATATTTTGTTTAAACAATGAGTCAAAAAATATTTTACAAAAGATATTAGTAAGTTGTTAATATTAGTCAGTTTTAGTATTTACGAAATCAAGGGAAGATATAGATGTATTGAAATATGATACTTCTTTTATGAATTTCTGTTTCGTATTTATACACTAAAAATTAGGGAAATTAAATAGATGTGGAAATCATGATAACATAAATTAGGACATATTGTATTGTTTTAATGTAGTTTATTATATTGTATTGTCTAATGTTTATTTAAGATTAGTTTAATTTGTTATAATTAAACAGTTACTGTAATTTGTTAGATTTTCACCCCTTGATTTGAAGGATTGAATTTTTATACATAGAATATAACGAAATAAATAGTTGAAGCGAAAATAGAGAAATTACTCATGGATGTTAATATATGCATTCGTATTATTCATTATTCAGTATGACTACTTGACAGCATTAAGAATTTAAATATGCGAACATTTCTCTTACAGCTTATAACTTGTTTGAATTGAAGAAAACATGACGTTTTGTACAATGATTAAACATATAATATTTTCATATAGGAGGACGATAAAGAGTTGGTGATTTGTTATCACATGAAATGATTAAGTCGGAACAGCGTGTATATTATCGTTGAATATGACATATTCTATAAGTATCTATAAGTATTACGTAATTTATTTTTTAATTAAGTGTATTCGATTGATATCAATAAACATTTTCTGATAGAAGTTCTCGACTATTTTATTCAATAACATGATTGATTGTAGATCATGTAATATAAAATATTTTTTGCCATTGATACTTTTGTTTATACTCGAGTAAGTTTTGTGTTTACAAAGTTGAAATTTGTTAATGCAATTAGGATTATTTCAATCAATAAACGCATGAATGGAACATATTGTGATATAACGTTTAGAATTAATGGGTTAAAAGTTAAATGAAAAATGCAATGAATTATTATTATAAAATAATAACTTATTTACGGAGTTAAATTCGTACAATGTTGCAATATTACATTTGTAATATTAAACGATTTTTACAAAAGAATCTGAATAGACAAATTTGATTCGAATAATTTAAATACTTTTTGCCGAACGAGAATACCAAACATAGGTTGTAATAATTACATTATCCGTTCCAATCGAAAATGACGTGAGCGATCATTAAGTACATGGTTATTGTCATAGCACTTGTCAGCATAATTGGAAAGCCCACCCTGAAATGAACGCATTGAAAATTATTTGTCGAATTAATTAAATTATTATAGCACGAAGAATGAATTAGCGACAAGCTCTTGTGAAAATGAGCTTAATTTATTCGTGATTTATTATCCGATCTGAATTCGGAATTTCACTCAGAATACACCGTATTTGATATAATATTGGATTAGCTAATAGTTATTTTATATAATTACATGATTTATTATCGTATCTCGCGAATTAAAATAAATTATAATTCAGTTGAAATCAATTAAAATTGTATGATCACGAATGTTACGACATTTATCGAATTAAAACCTATTTGATAAGTAGGTAATAATAATGGAGGATACCAAATGTTATAATAAATTATGTCATTTATATAATATATTGACTATGTTTTAAATCTAAAAGGTATAAATGTTTTCAGATTAAACATAATTTTGCAAATGGAAAGATTTGAATCTTTGATTTTTAACTTTTTAAATAAAATCATAATTAAAGATCGATGACTGATAAATGAAACTAAATTCAAAAATAATTTAAACAATTAGCCATTACATAAATTATTAATATTCTTTTAATTTATTTAAAAAATATAACCTGATCAAAATTTATCTTAGATATTTTCTCATTACTATCACTACATAATTTGTAACAAAATTACATATGGAATTAAAAAGATTAAAAATGCTTATTAATAAATCTAACTTCGGTTAATTCTTATTTTAAATAATTTACATATATAATATATATAGTAGAAGTTTTATCATTTGTATACGAAAATTGTACCGAAGTGCACTTACTTGAAAAATTGCATAAAAGAGAATTTATATCCATGTTGCTCTGCAACTCCTACGCAAACTACATTAGCAGTAGCTCCAATCAAAGTTCCATTACCTGCAAATATATCCATCTATTCAACTACATAAATCACATTAAAATTCGCACTCATTAACTTTTACTTTTGCACAAAAGTATATAAATTATTTAAACAGGGCGTCCAAATAATTTGGATACCTCATCCTTCGTTATTAATGTACACGTTCATATTTTTAAATAATTTTATAGCTCAGTGTAAATAACGATTATGATTAAAAGAATATTTCTCAAGTTTTTTTTACCTCCCATACAAGCACCAAAAGCTAAAGCCCACACCAAGGGCTGCAGGGGTAGTTTCAGCTCATTATTTTGTGCAAGAGCTGTAACGATTCTTATCATCATCGTTGACAAAGGTACATTATCCACGAACGCGCTTGCAAATGCTGATACCCAAAGTAATAGTAATATAGCTACAGCTAATCGTGACTCTTCGTTTACAGATAGAATTATCCTTTCCGTTTGCTTTCCTATCCATGCGAGTAGACCTAGACGCGATAAAGCCTGCAGCAAACAAATTTTGTTTAATCTCATATTCCTAAAATAATAATTTCAATTCAAAGCTAACACATCACATACAAAATTTGAGTAAAAATTTTGAATATGTATTTCTTATAAATTTTTATGCTATTGACAATTGTTGAAACTTGCAACAAAATATGTATGTTAAATAATTTATTCTTTTCAACCCTCTGCACTACAATAACGAATCCAACTCGTGTTGAGTTATGGCCGAATATTAGAATTATATGCTACATTTATTATACGACCAAAATTAGATTTAACGTGTTTTAAGGCATAAAATTTAGAGAAATTCTAAAGTTTTTCTATAATTTTATTACGAATGGAATTCAGGTATAGTGGTTAACTAAAATGAAATACTTTTCCAATATATTTATCAAAATTAAATCATAATGCAAAGGGTTAATATCATGTTTTCCATTTTGTCGCTAATTTTTACTTGTCTTTTCTTCTTTTGTAGAAACCGGAGAAATTATTACGATATTGTGTAAATATTTTACGTATGATCTTTTATGGAACATTTTAAGAGTAGTAGTAATGGTGAATGACAATTTCTAGCTATTTTATACCTCCATGAGAACGAATAACGACGCGAAAAATAACAAAGTGCTCCATTCTACGCGCGCCATAAGGCCATCCAAATCTTCGCTGTCCGCTAGAATTAACAATAAAAGAACACCTAACAAAGCAGTCCAACCTAGCGATAAATTTAGACCTGGAATGCTATGTAGAAAAAATAGCGTGATCACAAAGATTAACGTGAATCCAGACTTCACCAACAGCCATTTATCACGAATAGGATACTGTAACACAAAATTGTTATTAAAAATAAATTTAATAAAAATACGATATTAATACTTACTATTAATAATACTATTGCTAACACTGATATCGAATAATATACTTAACAAAATTTTATTTCACGATACTATAATTAAAGCACTGTTTTGATTGATTCTAAGAATATCAAAAATGTCAGAGAAGAAGACTAAAATTTAAATTGAATAAAAATGATACGTTTAATAAGAATCAGATACCTATTTAATATTTACCTTTTCTTGAAGCTCCTCGAGCGTAGTTTTATATCTTTCAAGAGCTACGCTGCCTGTCAATAGCTTCTTTTTTAACAGGGAGAGTAATCGTTGAACTTTTCTTAGCAAAGTTTCTCTCACTACATTTTCGTCTTTACTGTAACTCGACAAACTTGCCGCAGCTCTTTGCCAAATGGCAATTTCATGCTTTAATTCCTAAAACGAATGAACGAGATAAGTTAAATGTATCTATCATGTTTAATCGATCTGAATTTCTGTCAATATGCTCTTATATGAGCTAGTAATTATGAAAGTGGTATAAGTGAAAAATCCTAAAGAAATGTTTTTATCGCTTATTTTACACTGCCTTCGTTTATATTACGGTGAAATATAGCTATTTTTGGCAAAAGAACAAAATATTAAAATCGTTGGATTGAGTTTCGTAACTAATTTTTCGAATTTATTAGAAGCATAAAATTTTTAATATATCGAAATGAAACATTGATGAATATTTCAAATTGCAATTTAAAGGAATATAGTTAAAATTTATTTTGATATTATTCTAGCGTGTACAAAGTTTAGAATATTTTATATATAAAAATTTATAGATTTATTATCTCTTGTTTATTTAAAATAATAAATGCAAATGTTTATACCTGAACATCTGGCGGTTCGTCGAATTTAAGAGCAGTTATATCTCGGAAGATAAATCTCAGCTGGGCAAAGACTACAAATATCACAAGTATAACACCAATGCTCATATGTATTGTGAACGTACTAAAATCGATACCCTAAATAACAATGAATATTATATAATACATACATAATTAAAAAATAACATAATTAAATTCTTGTTTAATTAAATATTCAAATAATTTCGGATATTAATTAATATTCCACATATTGTATTCAAGTATTCTAAAAGTTTTCATAGTAAAGATTATACCACTGGACTTCATTAAATTTGCTACTGTGATTAAATATATTTCAATTGCACATTGTTTCCGTGAATACAATGTGATCGTTGTCAAACAAGTATTTGAACACTATACACTACCCCCTGCTATTAAAAGTAAATGAAAAATTTAATTAATATCAATATTATTTTGTTATATTATTATTCTGTCCATAAAATGTTTAATTATTGTTATTAATCTATTACGTTATTATTTTACTTATTTATTCTATATAATTTCATGTTGTTACATTCCATCGCAAAACCTTTACATGATAATCTTACCACTCCAGTGATTAATCGTGAAATATAATATTAATATTATTATATTAATTTAACTTAATCCTTAGTGAAATATTTATAGAAATCAATACTCGAAGTAACGCTTACATTATTAATAACTTCGTGATTCGATGCAATAATTACGTTGGGCGGATCGCCTATTGGCGTCATAGCACCCCCGATATTAGAATATACCACCATTGCTGTTAGTATTGGCACCGGATTTATTTCCATTACTTCGCATAATCTGATGGTTACCGGAGTCATTAACAGTACTGTTGTAACGTTATCTAAGAATGATGAAATAAACGATGTAAAGAAACATAATGTACCTACGAGTGGCCATATCTTTCCTCCGGTTATCTAAAGAAATTGAATAAAATTATCTTTTATATCTGATATTATTATAATTAAATCATTGTAATAATTATAATTAGTAATATTTGATTAATATTTTATAGATCATTATTATAATTCATAATATTTTGTTAATATTTTATTACTATTATTAAGAGAGTATTAAATACTCTGAAATAAGAAAATATTTCATACAATTATTGAACAACTTTTCCTATGGAACCAATGTATATATCATATAACAAATTCTATTAAGAAAATGATGGAAATGTTACCTTATAAGCGTAAACTGCTAGCCAGTCAAATACACCTGTTTCGGCGACTACACCGACAAGTATCATCATTGAGAACAATAATAATAATGTGTCGACATCTATCCAAGATATTAACTCATTCATAGTTGGTCTCTGAAAAATTTTATTTATAATCGAATTCAAATTTTCCTACAATATTTCTATTTCCTTTTATTTTACCTCATTTAAAATTGCTAGAATTGCAATAGACATAGTCGAGGCTAACATGGCAGCTAAAGTTCTATGTACAATCTGCAATTAAGAATTAACACATGCATAATAGATCTAAATAAAATTTTAATCATTTGAAATAATAGTATTGGTGCAACATTGCATTTAAGAACGAAACCAATATATTCGTATACAATAATATCAATTATTACAAAATAAATGAATAATAAATAAATCTTACAATTAGTTTAATTGTTAATAATTAGAGAAGGGTATATAATACTATTGGTAAAGATTAAGCAACATTTAGTTTCCTTTGTTTATACAATTATAAAATTATGTTACAATATATTAATATTAGCTTAATATGTAGGAGATAGATTACCTCAAATATTATAAGTAAATATAATCCAAGTAAAACTATTGCAGCATATACTATGCCAACATCCCTGTCTATCGATGAAAAATCATAACTGATAGAAATAGCAAAACTGGATTCCAAATTTGTTTTTAATTTGATCGATATGTCGCTATGATCTAGTATTCTAAAGATAAAATATTTAGTGTTAGAAAAATTGATATAGTAAATCAATAGAAATGAATACTATATTCTAGTACTGATAATTGTAAACTCGATTATTATTTATACTGTACAGAGAATATAAATAGTCATTTCAGGGATAAAATAAGGGAATATAATTACACTTACCTTTCATCTATATTTTCCAAATCGAAAATTTTATGATGCCTCTGACTGGGAAAACTATCTATCAGATTTTCCGGAAGTATTGGTAGAAACCATACATCACTTATATTCTATTTACAAAAGATGATGGCTCATAAATCGGAATAAATTATCTTCTATTTAATAACTATCTTAAGTGTTAAAATCTTTAAAATTCCTCTTTTGCGATAATATATGAACAAATTGGTTTTTTATTATTAGTGTATCACTGAGATAAAGTTTTGATGCGTGATTTATAAAGTAAAGTAATAGTAAATTGTTTGTTACAATTATAAGTTATGCAAATCATTTCACAAAAATTAGAAGTGTTTCAGTGTGTAATACTTAACTGTTATACATTTCTAATGATATCAAATCACTTTTTTAAATAAAAAATTTACCTTAGTTTGTTCATATCCAAACAAGAATTGTTCACTATTGTTTGCTTCATTCATAGATAGCTCTAACCATATCATTAAATATCTATCGGATATATTGCTGAATTGCATTGGTTTTATTGTCGGAAGTAATGAACCTTCTAGTATTACTTTAATATGCTCATTAGAAGTATCACCATGCATTTTATAGTCTATAAAAATTTAAGGATTAATTTGATATTGATCATTATTCTCAAATTTGAAAAATGGTACTGAAATTAAATAAAGTGCAAAATTTATTCTGTATTCAATACTCAGAGATAATTTATGATTATATTCGAGTTCAAAATGACATTCAATGATAATATAATAATCTATTCCGTATTTTAGAAATTTTTTAGATAATTACAAATAAAAGGATACCTTTTATTTTTCCGCTTGGAATTGAAATTTGATGCAATACGTCGACTTTTTCGCTTTTAATTATCAATATTAACTGAAATGAAGAAATATAGTAAATATATTTTTTTAATCAAACATTGATGTATAAATTAAAGTATTCTTTATTCTTTAATATCCTTCAATAAGTTAAAAATTATCTGCTACTACATTTTTCAACTAAGAGCTTAATATAAATATTGTACAATAGAATAAACTTACAGTGAATATTAACCAACAGCAACATAACAAAAATAACTTGACATAGCGGTAAAACGGTTTATGTTTCGATTCATTGGATTCTTGTGTAATATTGTAATGGCCATTCTCATCGCTTGTTTCATTTTGGTCTCTAATGCAATATATAATATTAGATAAAAATAAAAATTCACAATATTCTAATTTAGTACTACGTATAATCTATAATAATAATTTACTAAATATTAATATACATATTGTAAATATTCTTAATATAAGATATCTTCTAAAAATGGACATTTAAATTTATAAGTACATATAACTACAACTCCACATTTAAGAAGTAAAATGTTAAGGAAATAATGAAGTAGACAAAATTTATTGCTACTTGCATTACACTTTATAACCTTAATTTAAACACAGAAGAAGAGAACTCATGTCACTTACCTTTGTGGCAATGCACGCTGCGTCCCGAGAGACATATTCACTACCAGACAGTCTTTCTTTATTATATCTGAAGGTCTGAAAAAGATATTATTCGAAACAGTTATACGTCGTATTTTTTAATATAAATCAATTAAATAACTTGATTTTAAATACAAAATTCCTGGCATATTATTATCCAATTATATATCAAAGTATTTATTAAAAGAATTATTTTGATTTAACCCTTTATACTACAATGACGAGTCTAACGCGTCACGAGTGCTTCATGTAAAATTTCGCAATTATAAGCTACACTAATCGCACGACTGTAATTATATTTTTATCTAATTTTATGATGGCTGGAATAAATGAACTGAAATTAGATACTACTGCAATGTATAATTTTTCACAATTAAATCGTAGTGCAAGGGGTTAAGAACTATCAACCTTCGTTCTATAGTTTGATGAATTCGATCATAGGCTCTTTGAAAAACTGCCAAACTAGGATCCAAACGTATTGCTTCTGGTAACTGACTCCAAACACGGAGTACCTCATCTGGGATCTGGCCGAGTATTATTGAACTCGTGATAGACGATGGAGTACCTGCAATGTCACGAATGAATGTCGAGTAAAAGATTATAGACTCGTGAAAATTAAATTACAGATGTACAATATAATAGATAAATATATTGACAAATATCTATAATTTGTATATCATAATAATGATAATAAAATAGTAGAAATAAATATTTAAATTCGTAGCTTAAATTTATGGCGTTTTTAATGTACAAAGGTGAATATTAGTATGTTATACTTCGTGTACCTGGTGTTCCACGGCTGCACCGAGATCCTTTCCTGAGGTATGACGGAGTTTGTAATCCTGTTTCATCTTCACTCGTATCGTCGTCATACATCGTGATAGTAATGTGTAGCCTTAATTGCTGATCATATATCAATTAGTGGTATTAGTAACTAATTTTAATATTGAAAAATTTGTTGTGGTATAAAGCGTTACTCATATTCCGTAGGTTTCTATACATCGAAACACACTTTGTATACGTCGTATAAGATATGCTTATCACAATTGTTCATTAGATACATTATTTATTTATATATATAGCCATTTTATGTAACACTATTTATTTCGTTATTATGAAACCTTATTAAATGTTTAATATTAATAAAAATACATATGAAGTACTAAAATAAGCATTTAATGTTATTTATTCGGAAAGATGGATAGCAAATTAAATTTTTTATGCAATTATTAAATTTGAATCCTTTATTTAAGAATTACCTATAACATCTATGTACTTCGATTTAATTTTATTTTATAATATCTATATATGACAAACAATCGATATCCATTCGAAATAAAATTTTTAAATAATTAATTACAATAAATATTACCTACACACAGGAACCGAAACAGGTAAATTCGTTTGGTTAGCCTTTGGAGGCACAATTGCACTGTGATTGATGAATTTTCACAAAATACGGTACATTTTAGTTCAAATCCGGATTATTTAGGTGTTGATAGGAAGAGTGAGAACGTTGAACTACGTTTGATATAATGATTCCAACTTTCGTCTTCCTATTAAGGGTCATACTTAACGTTCACGTGTTTACATGTGTGATATGAGTATACGTGTGTTTAGTTTATATTTAATATTTGTTGATCAGAATTCTGCTACCAGATCGTTTGTAACCAAATTTTCGAATGTGAAGAAATAAGAAAGAATTTTTTCTTACACATTATTAGATATTTATTAAAAATCACTGTGTCACGGTCCATGCAGAATATGTGATTTTATTGAAAACTCTATTGCAATTATTCCATAACAATTTCATAATAATATTTTGTTTGTTTTAATCATAGGCGTTCTTTAAAAATGATAGAAAAATGGAGATATGAAGAAGTATTCCCAGGTACTGCAAAATAAACAATTTCAATGAAAGTCGCTGAGTGCCCCTTGCTGTTCTTATTCTAATCTTGGCGCTGTTAAGAAATTAGGAAAAGCAGAAATATCATATTAGATATTTGTAACAATAATATTAACTTTTTATACTCAAGAAATAACTCTAATCATTTAGCAAAATTAAAAGGATCGATAGTTAATCTATAAATTTAAGGTAATGTAACAATATAAAATAAAATATTGTTAGTTTAGTAGAAAAATTTCGCGTTGCTAATTCTTCATAGCAAGAAAATCTTCGACTGCAAAGAATTAATATTATTAATTCAAATTTTGAACTATAATGTAAGTAAAAAGACATTTTTACTAAAATATAGAACTACGATTTGTATTATGTTAATTATTCGAATAACATTGCGATAGGAACATAGAAGTTTGTATTAACTATTTCAATCTTAATTTTTAAATATTTTTCTGTTATTAATATTCGAAGTGCATACCTAATATTAGACATTTCACGAAAAGAAAGTGATTGTGGTCTAATTCGCAGCAAAATCTCATAAGCTGTATCTTCACCAGCTTGAATGGCGCCGTCTATCGTCCCAGGCCAATTACCAGCGTATTCGCTTGAAGCGAAGAAAATTCTTAAAAAGAAAGAAAAAAGAAAATTTGACATAAAAGATATTTTTATTAATGTCATAAATTAATTTTAATTTCACTTAATGTAGTAATAATTTAATAACCTTAATGGTTGCAATCATAAGTCACTACTATATACTATTAAATCGCATATTTTATATTAACAAAAATAATAAAAAGAACATATATAGTTACATTCATAGAACGTTTACAGAAGAGCGTGTGCAAAATACATGAGAATACCTATGTATAAAATATTAAATTTCTAAATACTAATTCAGCTGACTAGTATTGATTTGTAATTATCTTTATCGCTAAATCAGTGATCTTAAAATCATTATTTTTCCTTTTCTATTTAGAGAATTCAATTATCCTTTAATTTCACAAAATATACCGATGATAATTAATTTCCTTTCTCACCAAATATTTCGCAAGATTTAATAACATGTATCTCTCATTTCACTGACAGTTGAATACAAATTTTTGCACCTGTCGTTAGATGTTCCAGTGTAGTTGATATGATTGTCAATGGAAGTGGGTTTTAGAACGCTCATAGGACAACCAAACTTTATTTCATTGTCCATCAACGACTGATCATATTCCTTGTATCGAAGATATTTTGACGATTCGTTTGTTTTGTAACAATCGTTTAACGTGTCGAACAGTCCTTTTTTATGCGTCTGTATGAAAGTAGACTCGGCAAGAAACCCAGCTAGTACAGATTCTTCCGTGTTGCCAGCAGTTGCATCGTAGACTATGTTTAAGTTATTATTCGAATCCCAGGTGGTTACGATATCTTGCGTGGAATTAGAATTCCAAAATGGCTTTTTATAAGTCACATTGAAGAATACATTGTCAGCTGAGGTATATAAGGCGTGGGAGTTTATTGAATTTTCAGGAGGTTCGATAGCAATTCGACTTTGCAACGATGGCGGTACTGCTATAACTACAAACTCGCATCTGTAATGGATAATGGTAATTATATTTTAAAGTGACGCAATGATTACATGTTTGCTAAGTAAATATGATGGAGAGGAAAGGAAAAATTTGTTTATTCATAATCTTTATAAGTTTTCCGATTTTAATAATTTTTAATTTTTTTAGTGTTTACAATTTTCTTCAACGTTCTTATAATTTATATGACTGTGATATTAATCTTTATAATTTTTGTAATGATATTGACATTTTATATCTGCAGGAAATAATTGACTTTAAGGCATAGAAGAATTATGTGATACATTATTTAAAAATACTTTAACGTATACCTGAAATGATTCTTTTCTGTCGACACGTAGACTCGACCATTGTTGAATGTAATTTTATTAACTGGTTCCACGTACCTTATCTCGCCATGTTGTCGTAAAATGTTTTTTAACAGTGTATTAGTTATGTTGGACATGCCACCCTGTAGTGGTAATGTATACGTCTATTAACCACAATTAACCAAATCGTAAGAAATATAACTTCAGAGTAATTAAATTTTATTACACAAACAAACTTGTTCGACAAATTTTAATTTTTTCTCTAATCTGTAATGTTCAATAGTAATAATACTATTGTAATAATAATAATATATAATTATATAATAATAGTAATAATAATTATACTTATGAAAGTAAACCCACCAAGAAGTATCCAATGAATATTACAGATTAAAATTTGTGTTGAATAGTATTTTCAATATAAAGTTATTTGTACATACATGTACGAAATATCGATTAGTATCGCCTATCATGATCTTCAGTCGATTTATCAAACCGGATGATCCGTTCAGCATGACAAGAAACCAAAGTGCTGAGATATCGTTGAGATTTCGCATGGCTGTGAAAAATTGTAAAAATATCGTTCATTTACTCATTCAATTTTATTACTTCTTGATTATTATATAATTATTTAATATTCATGATTAATATTGTTTAATAATCAATATAGTTATTTAATAATTATTTAATATTTCATCATTATGGCATTATTTGATCATTTATTAATACTATTACTTTATTCATATAGGTATATTTTATAGGAAAATAAATCAAATTGTTCAAAGGTTTTCGTTATGAGTTTTATAATGTACATATATTTATATATATAAAAGTCAATAAAATTAAATTAAATTACCGCAAGTACTGCAAATAAATGCCCGACATAGTGAACGTGCATAGGGAAAGTAAACGATTCTGCGAAGAAGCTGTTCAACGCTTGTTTCAGCGAGATGCTTCGCCTCCTCATCATCAGTATAATAACTGAATTCCCTATTTGAAGAATTTTCTTCGATCTATCAGGGAAAAAATATGTCAAGGATAAAACATAGTGGATGTTAAGTATAATTTATTCACGTCCTAGAGTAAAATATTGTCATTATTAATTTTATCAGTCGATAAAGCTTGATAAAGCTCGATGAAGTTAAATAATATCATGAAAATTTCTTATATGCGTTAATCAAATTTTATTTATACAAAATAATATAATATGATAATTTATGTTACCATTCGAAGAAAATTGTGAACCTCAGCTCCATAAAATTTGGGTAAAACTTTTAAGGTTTTCTCTCTCGTGTACAGTATTTTTTCTTTCGCCAAGTCAATAGATCCTTCGTTAATTTTTATATGCAACGTTCTTAATAGTTCAGTCACATGCTTCTGCAGGAAATTAGCATGGTAAGTATTGCTAAAGTTTCTCGATAAAATACGACCTCCTGCTTCGCCTAATTTTAAATATGTAGCTCATTAATAAAAATTATGATTATTAAACAGGGTATTTTTAAATTAGTATGGTGAAATAATTTATTGAAAAATTTACAGAAATTTTGTATCGAAAATTGGAAAATGGATCTTAAATAAATATTGCATTATACGATACTTAATATAACTATTTGTGTTTTTAGAAATTGTATTTTCGCATTTAGAGAAGTATTTACTGTTCTCTTCGATGATCAATATATCTAACCCAATTTTTTTCTTCAAGATATTATATGCGCATGTAAGACCAGCCAAACCTGCTCCTATAATTATAATGTCATAATCATTTTCATCCTCCTTAACACTATGTTCGTCAACAAAGTCAGCAGCCATAAGTTCTATACTTTTAATTGAATATTTATTCTTACTTAAATTGAATATTATTCCTACTTAAGTAAATTTGTCGATAATTTTCATCTCTTTACTTGAAGTTGGCAATGTAAAAGGTATATTAATAAAGAATAAACGTTTCGAAATTCATGGATTACAAGTCAATCATTGGCTTTATTTATAACTCCAGACAGGTTATCTCATTTCCCATTCTAATATTTTTGATTTTAAAATCGTGGTTCTATTAAAAGACTGATAAAATTGGGATAATTGCGTTACTATGCGAGTTCTCGTATGAATTCAATTAAAGTAACAGCGATTTAGCTATACTAAAGTACATAATTAACTGACAAGCAAAATCGATGGAAATCAGTGTAAATGGTACGATTATTTCGATGTGAAACGAAATTAACTTGCTTGTTACTAGATATAGACAAGAATTCTATGCTATTAGTTATATAGTATGTACTTCAGCTTACTGTGTAGTACTTCAAATAGAGATATCTTTGCTGCATCTACAGTGTTTATAGCGTGCTTAATTTTTAATATATCGTTCATCATTTTATTGCTGTGTAACTGAGCAAAATGTACTTAATAATATATCCGATAAGTATACCTAAGAAATATATCCAGAAGCCTTATGTCCAAGGCTTTGATCGCTAGTGACAGTACCATATTCCTAATATTTGATCGATGTCACGATAAACGTTCTTAAAATATGTCAGCAATTGTTCTCAATAATACACCATCTGCAGTGCGATGCAAGTAAGGGATATCGGATTTTTCTCCATCCGCTACCTGACAATTTCATCACGCTGGCAAAATGACACGAACTTTCACGTAGAAATTCCAATACGCACCAGCTCAAAAATAACGGTCGCCGTCGTCTCGAAGCAGTCAGTCCCTTGATAATTCAAGCAACTTTTAACTGCAACCTTTATAACTCCCGCGATGGCCACCTTCTTCCCAACCCCTGCGTTCCCCTTCCTTCCGGTTCGTCCTAGAAGCGTTACTTTCTTCCGCCCCCTTTACGACTGGTCTACTCTCTCTTTACGGAGCTGTACATCTTAAATAATTGATCCTAACGTAGTTGCCGGTGTTTTTATAACTGTTTTACCGCCCGCTGTTGCCGCTGTGATATACATTATTTAGCCGTCGGTTTTTAAACTTAAGTCCCTGGGCATGGAGGTGTGAAAAGACCGAAGAACTATCGAGGATGCGTCTGCCTCTTTGATAAAAGTACACGGTTCCGAGCTTCGTTAGTCCCCTTTCTTCATCGTAAAACGCCACACCGATTTCTTTCAATGAAGGAGAAATTAGATTTCGTAGTGCCATTTAAGGGAAACTTATTTCTTCTGGATCAAGTTTCGGAATTTTCTAACATTGTCTGATAATTACATTGTGCTATAACATTCGTGGGATCTCCTCCTTAGCGTCGTAAATGAAATGAGGAATGAAGAATCGTGTTGTTGGGTTATTTCTGGTTTAATAGCTCTCGAAAGTTTTATTCTTCGAGATGATCCCTTGAGTACAATTTTCTTTGAGATATAGGATTCAACGATTAGAAAATTAAATGGATACTATTAGGCCTGTAGGCTAATGATTTTTAATCTTTCTCTAAATGTCTGTGACATAAAGATATTATTTACAACGCGACATACTTACTATTCTTTTGTTTTATAATGTAAGAGAGAAGAGAGTACTATCTTTAATAAAACGTCTATTATCCGAATGACGATTATGCTGATTTTGGTTATATAAATCTCCGATTATTCGAATATAGGATGAGTCACTTTTATTTGTACTTAAATGAAAAATTGAATTTAATAGCGAATTAGCAAAATTGCCATGTAATATAGCTGGGTTTGAAGATTATTGTTATAGTCATGAAAGAAAATAAATAAAAGTAATTGAAAATATAAGACTATGAATAATAATAGTATTATTCTGTTCATTTATGATAGGATATATTATAATACTATCCTATGTACTATCTCAATACACAGCAAAATTACAAATGTATTAGATATTGCATTGCAATGGATCAAACACCGAGAAGGAACAGGTACCGTACAAATTTATATTTTGGCCTGTGTTTTTTAATTAGATACGAATCTTTTCACTTGAAAGGATCTTTCACTAATCCAGGTAGAAAACAAAGACTTCTTTGCGAATTTTCTCAAATGAACCACAAGACATTTCAATACAAAACATTTCATGTCTCATTTATTCATATTTCGAGAATACCCATCATTTTTTCATAATTTTCTTCTTCCAGATCGATTATCCAAAATTCGTCTCCCAATTGATCCAGGTAATCGCCATCCTATGCTAACTGCACACTTGGATCAAGTACCTTTCACGAATTTCAGTCGTTACGACCGCTCCAGAGTCATCTGCTGTTTGTTCCTTAATACCATCTCCACCCCCTGTTTTTCAGAGAAATCGAAGAGGCTCCATTCGAGAGGCCGACCTCGCCGGGGGATGCAGCTATTTGGCCGCGCGCGCCACCACTTCCGGCAAGAATGAACTTTCCGAATGCTGAATGCAACATCGTTCTCTTCTGGAAAGCACTTTGACAGAGCCCCACGGGTACATTACTAGGATTGCCGCCACCAATTGAACTCCCCCGACTCGCCGTTCAGCTCGGCTCCGCTCCCTTATGTCTGCAAACAGAGCCGCCCGAGGCGACACCGCCGTTCAAACAGCCAATCGCTCGATTCACAACGATGAAGCAACTTGCAGATTCTCCATTGTTAACGGTATTTGACTTAGCCGCGCGTTGGCCGCGCGCTGATCTGCATAATAGGCATTAAACCCGGAAGGATTCGAACTTCCACGCTGACGGGATAAGTTTTCGAGCCAGCCAACCAGCCTGATTAAGTCTCCTCGCGCGAAACTTGGGACGCTCGTTGTTACTTAGCTAAGGAAAGAAAGTGATTAGATATTCTGACGGAACTTTGGCGAAACCTTCTTCGACGAAACACGTGTTCTTCGTCGAGTTTGTGACAGCCGCTGGATTAACTGTCATGGCGTTTTCGAGGATAGAGATAGACTTCTGTTGAAGGATTTTCAACGATTCGATAGTGGTGGATGATTTTTAGAGGGAGATTGATTCTTGGAGGGAGAATTCTTTCGTGTTTTTGATTGTAATGTTTATAATAATATAATAATGTTTTTGGTATTATTCGTTAATTAAATTCATCAGATTTTTGCATTTTTAGGGAACTATACAATAATATTGGGCTATATTTTAACAAAACCCAAATAGTATAATATTAGTAATTAATATAAGTTCCGAAATTCGATTGTCCTTCATTTCGAACAGAAAACTTTATGCCGTGTACTAGAATTATCAAAGCAGTTCTAGATATTCAGATATTCCCTTAGTGTTCTTCAAAAGCACTCAGAGGATCATTAGCCTCCGTTAATCCGACTAGTCTCTGCACATGATGTCGTACATTCAGACCGTTATATTTACATCGCTTTCTTCATTTCTCAGTAAACAACCAATTACCAAATTTCTCGCCGAACAACCCAAGCAACCACCATCAAACTTCAAAACCCTACAAACACGAACAACGTTTGTCGAAAGAGAGCTACGGCTGAGGTCACCATGGATCTACCCTTCAGCCTCCACTGTCAGCCAAAGACATGCCCCAAAAGCGGATACGGATTGTGCACATCACCGTGATCCACTTTCCCATCCGGACCACTCTCCGCTAGGTATCCGTTAATACACAAGGCTGCTCATAGTCCCACTTTATACGACCGAAATTCCCAATAAGATGCAGGAGGACACACACAGGGTAGCGGGAGGGAAGAAGCAAAGGTGGGTTCAGAGGAGAGGGTGGGCGTTCACAGGAGGAAGGGAGGAATTCGTAATATAGAGGGCCGCTCTACGACCCCGTTGGGAGGAATTCCGGGGTACGTTTTAAATTGCTGCATCCCCAACCTCCTTGTTTATGTATGCTACCGTGTTTCTTATTCTTGTGCGGCAGCGAAGGAGAGCGCGCGCCGCCCTAACTTTATGTGCACAGTGCCGGCATAAGTATGCAATCTATGCGTCGGTGTGGCCGTATCCCTGTCTGCGTGGTCGTACATGTGAAAGCTGGCGCCTACGTGTGGCTCACCTAGAGGATGTATGGGTGGCGGCGCGCACACCCCATCGCGTGTGCGTGTGTACGTGTGTGTATTGTATGGTGAAACGTGGTCCTACGTTTCCTCACGCCGCTACTACAGCCACCACCCCACGATCCTGCCGCCGTTTTCTCCCGTGGATTCTTTTCGTCTTCCGAACCAGCTCCACGCTCTTTCCTTCCACCTTATTCCCCAACTTCAGACCCGTCTTACCCTTCGTGCTACCCCCGTTGCCTTTATCGTGTATCTCTCCCTTTCCCGCCCTGGCCAACCCGACTCCGCTCCACTCCTACCTTCCGGCCTCAATTGCTGTAATCTATGGCCTATGCCGGTGGATTTAACCGTGGAATTGAGCCACGGTGATTTGTACGGTTTATTAATATTGCATCGGTGTCGGGGATGGAACTTGGCCATGGGTTTTCATAGATTTTCAACGACGACCTGCTCATTATACGCACATGCGGATGATACGTGAACGAATCGAGGTATCGAGTGACCGCGATGCACGGTGTAAACCAATTTTCTGCCTGTGCAATCGCCGATTCGTTTTTGCCCATGTTCTTCTCTCACTGACTATTCGTAACGCTCGCCGAACATTTATGAGCCCTGATATATGTGCGGATCGAGTTTTGGTAAGGGAAACAGAAGTGGTTTAGGATAAGGTTTTGAATAATCTTTTGGCGAGTTGTTATGGTGCGATTCATTTTTGAGATAGCTCTAGGTCAGATATGTGAGCTTCTTTAGGGTAGTTTTTGGCTATTAGATGTGTTAGTTGAGCACTTTGCGAAAAATTGTAGGCTTGAAGAAACATTCATCGGGAATGAGCACACCGACCTCTTTAAGTGTCTTCATAAAAGTTCCAGGAGATTTAGGTCAGGAAATTTAGAAAGTTACGCAGTTGAACTAGGTTGTTTCAATTGTTTTTTGTAAGGAAAACTTAAGTTGGATTTTGTTTTAAGTGTCAACACTGGCCGGTGAATAAATTATACTTTCGTTAGAATCATTTTTAATTCTTTGTTCGAAAATATCGCGTGCGATAAAACATTAAAGTAATTAAAATGGAAATATACTTTATGCTTAACGAGCATAAATTTTAAATAAAATTTAAAACATTTAAAACAAAAATATATTAAATGTAAATAAGGCATAAAATTACATTAAAAATATATAAAATTTAAATAACACTTAGGAAATAAATAGCATAATATACAAATAATACTTCGATTGATAAAATTCCCAGACATTATATTGTTATATTTCTCTTTATGGTTTCTCATGAATTTTCGCGGAACTATAATTGTAGTTTACAGGAAGTGGCAGAAAAACAATAACTGATAGAACGTATCAATCCGTCGAGTAAATATTTATCAGAGTTCTATAGATCCTACTCTCTTGGGTTTAAGCTCACTCGTTATTTCGCTCGTGCTTCGTGTTGCTAAAAGTAGCTTATTACTGTGGTTTCTCACTGGCTAGAAATCACGCATCGAACCGATATGATCCTGACATACATGATTATGAAAACGATAGCAATGAATATTATCGTTAAAAATTAACTTATACCTTCTATTCAATCCTATAGAAGTCCAAATACAATTATAGTTTATAAAAAATGTATAAATTATCAAATTTGTTATTAATGACAAAATATGATTGTTAATTACAAATTGCTTAAAGCATAAACATACTTCATATAAATGCATCATGGAAATATATATTATAAAAGTATAAATAAAGTTTATAAATTATTACACTTTTTGTTAATAACAAATTAATATTGTTATTAACAAATTTATCGCAACGCATATTTATAATAAAAGTAAAAAAATTAATAAATTATTGGCTATTAAAGCGGAAAAATAATAAATAATGGAATCGATAAAGTTCGAAAATTTGCGATAGGGGTGGGGGACTCGGCCGATCAGCGGCTATATAAGGAGCAACGCGTCGTATCAAAACTCATTTGTCGGTTCGACTTCGGAAGAGTAACATCTAAATTTTCGTTGTGCGCGAGGGGTGGGATTCGAAGTGAGGTTGGGGCTAGCCACCCCACCCTCACCCCACCCTATTAAATAAATTATTAATAATTTTTCTTTTATTTTCAGATATTAATTATTTTTCTCCTTCAGATTTAATTATTTTTTCTTTTTCTAGGTTTTAATAATTTTTTCACTTTCCAGCTTCGATTTTCTGTTTCTATTTATTTTAATTCGAATATTTCGTACAATATTCGAATGTTTCGTCGTTGGTTTCTTTATATCTCATCGTTGGATTGTCTATATCCAATCTTTGGGTTGTTCATCTCTCGTCTTTAGGTTGTTAATAATTTTCTCTTTCAGATATAATATATTTTTCTTTCAGGTTTTAATTATTTCTCTTCTTTTCAGATTATAAATATTCTTCTTTGTCCACATATTATTTTCTCATTTTTATTCATTATCATTCGAACATTCGAATATTTCCTATAATATTCGAATGTTTCGTCGTTGGTTTGTTTCTGTCTCATCGATGGGTTGCTCTTTCCACTTCGTTAACCGTCATGGTTTCTATTCGTTCGTTTTCTTTCCTCGTACTAATCCGTTTCATTTCAGGTTTATATTAACAATCATATATTCTGTTTCAGCTTTTAGGTTTCTCAAGATTCTCAAGTTTCCTCAATGATTTCATTTGAGACACATAGATGGACGACGCCGGATGCGTGCGCTGGGACCTAAGTAGACCTAAGTAATCATAAGATAGATGCCTAGACTAAGTCTCATGTGCGCGCTATCTGCACAATGGTAAGCTACCTAACTTGCAGCGAAATTTATAAATTCTCTATCATTTTCTTATCCTCCTCGTTTAGCAAATAGAACATAATTGTTCTCGCGATAGTCGTGATTGTTCTTAAGTACCGACTAGCCTACGCGACGTGCTCTCATGTACTTGACAACTTCGCGCCTTATAAGTCATCCTCACGACTCGTCTCCGACACTCATTTCCAGTCACTGTCAATCTCGACATGCATCGGGTTCCAGGGTGACCCCCTCGGATCAGTGCGTCTTCTGACCTCGACGGGGCGGTCCGCTGCCTAAGTCGTACGCGACTGGGGCTCGGGCACATGCTAGCTGACGGACTAGTACCATCTACGGTTAGACCACAGGGATGATTAAGTTCTACCCCGTGTGGCTGGGATGCGAAGTGTCTGTCTTGGCCGGCAACCGCCCAGCAGGGCCCTCGCGTTGACACTAGAAGTTTCATTGGTTCAGGGACTATCCTTGGTCCACGTGTAAGTCTTGGCGAGTGCGACAGTGACTGGAATTGAGCTAGGCCCGATCGGGAGGGTGCCGAGGTATGAAGTTATCTCTGTACACGGGAGTACATCGCCTAGGCTAGTCGGTCTTTCGAATAATCGCGAACTCGTTCGGGCGCGTCGCGATTTTCTATTAGCTCGCGTGTTTGATATTTCATTCCCTATTTTTATGGGAACTTGAAAATATCTTAGCGTTGCGACAGTAGAGTTTCAGTATACCGAATCGAAGTTCCCTTTGTAAGACACGAAATAAAATAAAGTGTCAGTAGAGTCACTTTAACTTAATTCGCTCCAAGTTAGATTAGGGTACCTTTGATACAGGTAGCACCAGCAGGCTGCGCCACTAGGGCGCATGTCGGGTCTCGATGCGTAGCCACCTCCACGTGGTGAGACCTGGTAATTGGTATCGTTTTCCAAAGAATAATTTTTGGGAATCGATACCAAGCTAAGAGCTGCGCACAAAGTTTAGGATATTTCCTACCTCTTGTAAATTTTCAATGTTCCCTTTGGAATTTGAAAATAGAGAGTGGGCAATATCTGTTTAAATGATATTTAAATGAAGAGGGATTAAGGTAAGTAAGGGGAGGAATTGCAAGTAAGGGAAGGTAAGTACAAGGTAAGTATGAGGTAAGTAAAATTATTAAAATGTACTGCAAAGTAGAAAAAGTATTGTCTAGAGAATTGTTGGAGATGATGTAAAATCATGGACGATCGAGAATTGATATACTGGAGGACCGGGGTTCGATTCCCGTCCATAGTTTTGATAATTCTTTTAAATATATTTTTTGTTTTGTTTTTATTTTTCGCCTATGAAAACATTGTAAATACACAATTATAAATAAAGTTTCTTCATAAAAAAATTTATTCTTTACGCTTCCTTATGCTAGTTTATATTTATTACAAAATAATAATATTATGTAAGAAAAATACTTTTCTATAGCAATCTTGTTTACTACAGGAAATACAAAACCTATCGCTCATGTAAGTATTAATTATTAAATTAAACATCCTATAAGAATGTTGCCTATAATTCCAACTTTGCTGTGCAGCTATAAATTTTCATGAATTAATTACAAAAACTTGACAATTTATTAATTTTCTACTGTCGAATTGATTTCTAGCATCCAGTTCGAATAAAAATTTTACCGCCTGCGATCAGCACCATCTATGATTTTGGAATAGTTTCTCAAATAGTTTACTAACTCTGGTTACGTGCACCTAATATATTTTAATTTATTTTAATAAATAAAATCATAAAGTTTTCTACATTCTTTAATAAATTCAGCCGAAACAGCGGTTTTAATTAGACAATCAGCATTCATTTCTTTACCTGGCAGACGACAAATATGCAAAGGTACGCCTTTACAACGCAATTATAAAATTTCATAAATTAAACACAGAAATTGAGCGATTTGTTAACTTTTCTCCAAGTGAACAGGAGAGTGCATGGGAAATGAGAAAAAATTATAAACAAACGGCGGAAGCATAGCTGTGTCCTTGCAGGAGTGCCTGCATCACGAAAAGAATGTAAGTATTTGTATTAACATAACCTTCAGTTATAATTAAATAGTGTAAGTTAGAAAAGACAATATTCTGTTGAAATAAACAGGCACGTGCAACAATAGAAAAATATTGGACTCATGGAATATCATCAGCGTAGATGCCAATAATTTATAGCGAGAAAAAATTGAAGCAGCAATATAAATATATAAAGTATATGTCTATTGGATTGTAGATTGATTAACTATATGTCATACAAGATAAAAATCTTTGAGGGTCAAATAAAGATTCAGAAAATGGAGATGGTTTAGGCAGACAAAAAGGAATACAATTAATTTAGGTGATGGCCTCTTCTAACAACAATATATGGAGAATACAGTGAGATTGAAAGGTATGTTGTGTTCCTGATTTAAATGAATATTAATATCAGTGGTCAAAGTCAATGATCGTCGCTAATGTGTTCAGTTCGAGTGAAAGGAGTGAGAAGAGGAAACACATATTATGCGGTATCAAGAAACAGAAAAGAGGCTGCATATGTATCGACACAGGAAAATGTGTGGCATCGACATGGAAATGTGAGGATCATTGAAGAAATGGAGAATGAACAAGTTGCGAAAGGTAAAGTTAAATTGAATATAGAGTGTAAATGTTGCATTAAGGCAAAAATATGTAGAAATATCTATAGGAACTTAGAAACCATAAAAACAGCAAGAATAATGATGCTGCGGCACATCATGGACTTCATCGGACCAATATAATCAATGTCAAAAGGTGGTAAAAGGTATGATTATTCGAGAAAAGAACCATTTGGTTGATTGATTTATAAATAACTAAAGATTTCATATGAAACATTATTGATGAAGGATTTTTTCTATTATAGGAGACTTACAAACATGATTAATATTTATATGCGAGATCCAGCCAGTAAAGGTAAGGTAATAAATATTATTTAATAAAATTTCAATAAATTGTATATCTGTTTTTAAAAATTTAACCGTTATACGATATATACTTTCTAAATATCTATATTAATATATTAAATAATTTCTAATTTGAATTACAATAATAAATAATAAATATGAATAAATTTGATTTTGAAACTATTTTACATTAATCAAACCAATATATTTGTTATAACTAGGTTGTAATGAAAAAAGCTGTTGGTGGTGTTGAGTTAGAATTATGAGCAAAGGAAACTCCAAAAGCACGTCGCAATTTCATACAATTATGTATAGTATGTTATTGGGACGACACTATATTTCATAGAATTATCAAAGGATTCATAACACAAGGTGGTGATTCCACAGATAGAGGAGAAAGTGGTAAAATATATGGAGAACCACTTAAAGTGAGACTATATTTAAAAATAAAATGAATTCCTTTTTTATTCAAAAATAATTATTGGACATATATGTTTCAGGAAGAATTTCATACAAGA